>NW_022436942.1:64941078-65116509 GCF_009761245.1 Sapajus apella
GTGTGTGTGTGTGTGTGTGTGTGTGTGTGTGTGTGTGTGTGTGTGTATTTCATTCATGGACTTTCTAAGCAGTGGTCGTGTTTTCATGTGATGGTTATTGATTGGTTTCTTGTTTCCCTTCATTTTGTTTTTTAGGAATCCAGAGAGGAAAGGTTAGGTTAGGTTTAGCCTGGGCTACACGCAACTCTTTCCTCTGTCCTCGCAGGACCATTACACTTGTATGAATCAGGAGAGTGGGAGGGATTCAGAGGAGACTCTCCCCAGACCTACTCATTCCCAAAGACTGACTATTTGGTGGTAAGACTTAAGGTTGCCCAAAATGCATTGCTAGTATTATAAAGCTTAGCTTGAGACAGGGTCTTACTCTATCACCTGGGCTGGAGTGCAGTGGCTCACTGTAACCGCAGACTCCTGGGCTCAAGAAATCCTCCTGCCTCAGCCTCCTGAGTAGTTAGAGCTACAGGTACACACCACCATGTCCATTTTTAAATATTTTTGTAGAGACAGAGGTCTCACCATATAGTCCATGCTGGTCTGTTGAACTTCTGGCCTTACGTGATCCTCCTGCCTTACCCTCCAAAAACCCTGGGATTACAGGTGTGAGCTACCATGCCTGGCCCTGCCTTTGTGTCTTGCTACGCTCTGTACATCTATCCCTGGCCATGGAAATGCCAAAACCAGATAAGATAGTATGACTGAATCAGTGTAAACCTATCACTGCTGCTAGAAAAATAGCTTAAATCCAGTATTTTGCTAGTAGTGGTTTGACAGCGCCTCGAAATCATTCCTCCATTCACCTCTGTCCCCATATCTAATATCTATGTCCTGCTCATTTTACCTTTTCAAATTTCTTCCATTCATTTTCTCCTTAACCTGTGCCCTAATTCAGGCCTACATCTGATTACTGCATCAGTTTCCTGACCTTTCATTTTCCAGTTACATGCTTTTCTAGTAGATTGGCATTCATAAATCTTAAATAGCAATCTGACCATGTCATCCTTAGCCTTAAAACCCTTCATCTATCCCTCCAGTGACTTTCTTTGCCTATGGAATAAAGCTTAAGCTTCTTAACAGGACATGCTAGGTGCTCAGTGATCTGATCCGTGCCTTCTTTTGCAGCCTATTTCTTTTCTCTCCCTTGTATTTTGTGTTTTAGGAATAGGAAATGTTTCCAGTTATGCACACATCCACATCCCTTCTGTTTCTTGCTTACTACCTTTGCAATATATTGTTTTCTACCTGGAATGCCCGCTCCCTCTTGTACACCTCTTCTCTTTCTTACCTGGTGAATCCCTACTCACCTCAAGGGCACCCGCCTTCAACAAGCCCTCCTCTGACATTCCAGTTAAGGTGAAGTACCTCTTCAGTATTCTCATAATACTCTTTGTAAATCTCTAACATTAATATTTATGCCTTGTTTCTTAATTGTTTATCTGTTGATGTTAGACACTGGTATCTTTATATACTTGACATTTGGAGTGCCCAGCACATAATAGGCACTCAAAAAATATTGGATGAGTGACCATGAAGTATAAATTTTGTAGATTAGAGGTTTAACTTGACTTTTTTTTGGATTTGAACAATGTAACCAAGACTAGAATACCTTTTAAAACAGGGATTCTCAACCAGGGATATGCGCTTTAGAGAGCGTTTTCAAAATGGGCCTGCTCAGGCCCAACCTCTTATCTACTGAGTGAGACTTTGGGAGGTGAGCTCTAGGCATGTGTATTCTATATCTCTCTGCGTGTGTGTGTGTGTGTGTGTGTGTGAGTGTGTGAAGTGTATAAATTAATTAGAGACAGGACCTTGCTCCATTGCCCAGGCTGGAGTGCAGTGGCATGATCATAGTCCACTGTAACACTCCTGGGCTTAAGTGATCCTCCCACCTCAGCCTCCTGAGTAGCTAGGAATACAGGTATGTACCATGCCTAGCCTAAATTTTTAAATTTTTTATAGGCTCTCTATTGCCTAGGCTGGCCTCCTGAGATCCTCCCACCTTGACCTCCCACAGGCCTAGGATCACAGGTGTTAGCCACTATGTTTAGCCCAATATATATTTTTATAGATGGTCTTCAAGAAATAAATACTCATATATGTGATGGGAGTGCTAAACAGCACAATCCCTATGGAGAAGAAACTGGCAGTGTCTACCAAAATTACAGTTGCATTTTACTTTTTCACCAAGTAGTGTCTCTTTTAGAAATCTATTCTGCAGATAGATTGAACTCCAAGTAAGCAGAGTTATTAATTGAAACATTGCACGCAATAGCAAAAGATTGGAAACAGCCAGTGTCCAGCATTTAAGGAGTGTTTGAAGAAACTGACACATTTACATTATGGAACATTATGATGTAGTAAAAAGAGAGAGAGATTCTCATGTGCCAATGAGAGATTGAGAAAAAAAAGCAAGGTGTTAAAAAGAACATGTTTGAAAAACTCATGATAAATATTCAGGCTAGGAAGCCAGCTGCTATTTATTTAATTTAATTGGGAGAATCCATTCTTTATCTATAGATTCATGGTGCCTTAGAAATCTGACATTAGAGTCTTTGGTAGTGCTTTTACTGGCAAAAAGAAGTATATTAAGACAGAATCTCTTATGCTATATAAATTTCAGGTGAAAGGCAGAAATTTCTTATATAGTTATTAATAAAATATATTTCTAGTAGTGTAGTAGAAAAAAACTAGCATTTTCAAAGTACTGTCTTTTTCTGAGTTTTAGATTTCTGGAGGGAGTACCTACTGTATAGTGCTTATTATCAGTTATAGTGTGTAGGTTTCTGCTTCCTGGGAGGTCTGTTATAAACAAATGTCATTAGGGACCTAGCTAGGTTTTCTTCATTAGTGGGAAAGCATTGGCAAACAAATCCATTTCTGTTAAGTCTCCAGGGGTTAAAACCATTTATGACTCTTTCATACATAAGGCTCTTTTTAGACTTCAACATCAGAACTGTTGGACAGCTCAGAAGGATCTATACCCTAATAAGCTTTTCAAGTTCTTGATGGAGAGACACATAGAATATAGGCGTTTCTGTACATTAAGCCTACTCAGAAAATAAAAAGAACTTGCATTACTGCCCAATTTGTTATGCCCCTGTATTAGTTTGTTTTCACACTGCTGATAAAGACATACCTGAGACTGGGAAGAAAAAGAGATTTGGTTGGACTTAGAATTGCATATGGCTGGGGACGCCTCAGAATCATGGTGGGAAGTGAAAGGCACTACTTACATGGCGGTGGCAAGAGGAAAAATGAGGAAGATGTAAAAGCAGAAACCCCTGATAAACCCATCAAATCTTGTGAGACTTATTCACTACCATGAGAAAAGTATGGGGGAAACTGCCCCATGATTCAAATTATCTCCCACCATGCCCCTCCCACAACACATGAGAATTATGGGAGTACAGTTCATGATGAGATTTGGGTGGGGACACAGAGCCAAACCATATCGTTCCACCTCTGGCTTCTCCAAATCTCATGTTCTCATATTTCAAAACCAATTATGCCCTCCAAACAGTCCCCCAAAGTCCTAACTCATTTCAGCGTTAACCCAAAAGTCTCCAGTCCAAAATCTCATCTAGATTTCAGAAGATGTACAGAAATGCCTGGATGCCCAGGCAAAAGTATGCTGCCGGGGCAGGGCCCTCATGGAGAACCTCTGCTAGGGCAGTGTGGAAGGGAAATGTGGGTTCAGATTCCCAACACAGAGTCCCTACTGGGGCACCACCTAGTGGCAAGTTCCTTCCACCTATGAACCTGTAAAATCAAAAGCAAACTTCCTAGATATGGGAGAAGTTGGCCAAAATAGAGGGGTTCTAGGGCCCATGTGAGTCTGAAATCCATCAGGGCAGTAAAATTCTAAAGCTCCAAAATGATCTCCTTTGACTCCATGTCTCACATCCAGGTCATGCTGATGCAAGAGGTAGGTTCTCATAGTCTTGGGCAGCTCCACACCTGTGGTTTGCAGGGTATAGCTTCCTTCCTGGCTGCTTTCACAGGCTAATGTTCAGTGTCTGTGGCTCTTCCAGGTGCACCGTGCAAGCCGTCAGTGGATCTAACATTTTGGAGTCTGGAGGATGGTGGCCGTCTTCACACAACTCCACTAGGTGGTGCCCCAGTAGGGACTCTGTGTAGGGGATCTGAACCCACATTTCCCTTCCACACTGCCCTAGCAGAGGTTCTCCATGAGGGCTCTGCCCTGGCAGCATACTTTTGCCTCGGCATCCAGGCGTTTCCGTACATCTTCTGAAATCTAGGTGGAGGTTCCTAAACCTCAATTCTTTACTTCTGTGCACCACAGGCTCAATACCATGTGGAAGCTGCCACGGTTTGGGCCTTGCACCCTCTGAAATTATGGGCTAAGCTGTACCATGGCCCCTTTTAGCAATGGCTGGAGCATCTGGGACTCAGGGCACCAAGTCCCTAGGCTGCACACAGCTTTGGGACCCTGGGCCCAGCCCATGAAACCATATTTTCCTCCTAGGTTAAGGGGTCTGTGATGGGATGGGCTACATGAAGAACTACGACATGCCCTGGAGACGTTTTCCCCTGTTGTCTTGGGGTTTCACATTTGGTTCCTCATTACTTCTGCAGCCAGCTTGAATTTCTCCTCAGAAAATGAGTTTTTCTTTTCTACTGCATCATCAGGCTGCAAATTTTCTGAACTTTTGTGCTCTGTTTCCCTTTTAAAATGGAATGCTTTTAACAGCAGCCAAGTCACCTCTTGAATGCTTTGCTGCTTAGAAATTTCTTCTGCCAGATACCCTAAGTCATCTCTCTAAAGTTCAAAGTTCCACAGATCTCTAGGACAGGGGCAAAATGCCACCAGTCTCTTTGCTAAAACATAACAAGAGTCACCTTTGCTCCAGTTCCCAACAAGTTTCTCATCTCCATCTGAGAGCACCTCAGCCTGGACCTTATTGTTCATGTCACTATCAGCCGTTTTGTCAAACCCATTCAACAAGTCTCTAGGAGGTTCCAGACTTTCCCACATTTCCTGTCTTCTTCTGAGCCCTCCAAACTGTTGCAACCTCTGCCTGATACCAAAGTTGCTTCCACATTTTCGGGTATCTTTTCAGCAACACCCCACTGTACTGGTACCAACTTACCGTATTAAACAGCTTTCATACTGCTGTTAAAGATATACCTGAGACTGGGAAGAAAAAGCAGTTTAATTGGACTTAAAATTCCACCTGGCTATGGAGGCCTCAAAATTATGGTGGGAGGTGAAACTTACATGGTGGCAGCCAGAGAGAATGTGATAAACTCATCAGCTCTAATGAGACTTACTCATTACCACGAGAACAGTATGGGGGAAACGTCCCCCATGATTCAAATTATCTCCCACCAGGTGCTGCCCACATCGTGGGAATTATGGGAGTACAATTCAAGATGAGATTTGGGTGGGGACACAGAACCAAACCATATCACTCCCCTAGTTCTCTTTCCTAAATGTGTTTTTGTAGCTTTCTGCCAGCAACTGCTTAGTAACAGCAGGACATTTTTTGGTAAACTACATTGCTATTTCTTTGAAAAACACTACACTCCTCCTATATGAAAAACCTTGTGACACCTTAGATAAGTGTAAGGGAGCAGTGCCCTTCAAAAAGAAAGCTTGATTATACTGTGCTTTTTAGGAGATAATCATACATTCATGATTCTGAGACTTGTGTAGTGTTTGGTAGTTTTACAAAGACTTGCTTCTTACTGGTAGTGCTGTAAAAATGGTAAGAATATCACAATTCCTATTTTATGGATAAGGAAACAGGCTCATGTGAATGACAGCTTGCTAACACACCACTAGTTAGTCGTTGAGCCTCAGAGAGCAGGTTGTCTATTATGTGCACCTCCTTCACTGCTCACTGCTCCGTGGCTCCCTCTTATTACCATTTGAGGTATATTTCAGAAGGCTTGAATTTATGATCCAGTACCTTGTTTTCTTTCATTTCATACTTTGAGAAAATATTTAGGTAACTAGACTTAAGTTGGAAGATAGTAAAGGAAATTACCAACTAGGAGTGCTTAAATTTTTCTAGAGAAGCAAAGTCAGATACAAGGGCTAATGTTTGTGGGTATGATGCAAATAGTTCCAGGTGCATGTGGATCATTGTATAAGCACCTGTGCTTATTGAAGCATTTGCTTTATATTCTCTACCTTAATTGGTAGGTTATGATTATCTACCAGCACGTAAACAAATATGTTATGCCATGCAAATATGTAGGACTGGGGGGAGGATATGATGAATAATCTGAAAATTTACGTGTTGAGGAAATGAAAGCTCTTAAACAAAAAGCTTTGAAACAAAACTGACCTCAAAATCAATAAAGAGTACTAATAGCAATAAGTTTTGAAAGAGACATATTATGAAATGATTAAAAGATTTCCAGCTCTTTCACATATAAGAATGCAACCTTATCAAATGTGGAAAATTTCAGTTGTCTGAGATAAATCTTTGTGTAAATAATTTTCCTCAAAAGAGTGAAGTTAAAAGTAGCCAAATATCAAGCATATTTCACTGTCTTCAAACTCACACAGTAAGCTCATATTTCTGTGAAGCCGTAGGGTAATTGCCAAATTGAAATTACAAGCTCTTTGAGGACAAGAACTCTGGCTTACTTCATATTATCAGCAAAATAGGCACCTGTGATAAAGGCTCGTTAATGAATGAAGAGAACTTGGAGAGAGAGTTGGAGGCCAGAATTCCTGTGACTTGTACATATTGTTTGGTTTTGTGTTGTATATTATTTTGCTATAAAGCAGAATCCCACGCACGTCTCACATTGTTCACCCAAAAAGCTCTTTACAAAGTATGCATACAGTATGATCACAGCCACTTAAAACTGTTAAAAACTACACAAAGAAAAAATGATGACAAGGAGATTTACCAAATGGCAGCTACTTGAATAGCTGTGGATATTTTTCTTTTTCTTTTCTGTTTTTTAAACTTTTATATTATAATAGATAGTAATAAGAACTGGTTCATTATATAATGATAACATGTTAACAATATATTCTTTTATAATAGTATGATTGGAGACATGAGCAAAGGACTAATACTTCTTTTTTCAACTCATGTATTTTCTCTAAAATTGGCTTTCTTGATTACCTTACATATTCCTTTTAGGGGAGCATAAAAAACTGTTACTGAGTGTACAGTAGTATTATCTGCAGAGCCAGTGTATGGAGTGAAATAAATCTATATAAACCAAAAGTTCATTCTGCCATTTCTCACCTTGAATCTGGTGCCTGAGACCACTCAGCCATCCTGACACTCCATTCTGCCATTTCACATACTTTTTTCTTTTTTTCCCCCAGATATGAATGTATTTAGCATATTAGAGATCTCTGTAATTCAGAAATATTTTTTCGTAAATCCTATATTCCTGGCCTTGTGTTAGGCCTTGGTTCCTAAGTTGGCTTTTTATCCATGGTGTTTGGTTTGGCACTTTCTCAATTACAGATGTATGCTGAAGCTGGCCATCATAAACTATAGAAAATCAATGGGTAAATTTCTATATTAGATCTCCCCCAAGGAATATGTGCCAAAATAGAATCATCAATCCTAGACTGTGACTCCATGCTTGGGAATAGCTTGAGGAATAGATACTTGTTCTAAAAGCCCTTTGTCCTTATTTTGGTCATTTGAAATTGTCATACTCCAGTTTTTACTAAAATAAAATAAGCTTTGTATGCTTTGCAAATTTGACTCAATATTTATTTTATGTCTTTGCTTGAGGTAATATTTTGATACATAGTGCAAGTACAGTTCTCACTTAGAAACCAATAATTTTCAGCATCTTGGTCTCTTTAAAATAATTGCACATAATACCTAAAGTATATCTAAACCTTTTATTATTTATTTATTTTTTTATTATACTTTAAGTTCTGGGGTCCATGTGTAGAACATGCAAGTTCGTTACATAGGTATACACGTGCTATGGTGGTTTGCTTAGGTATTTCTCCTAATGCTATCCTTCCCCTATCCCCCCCACCTCCTGCTATCCCTCCCCAACCCCCCCATCCCCTGACAGGCCCTGGTGTGTGATATCCCCTTCCCCGTGTCCTTGTGTTCTCATTGTTCAACAGCCACTTATGAGTGAGAACGTGCAGTGTTTGGTTTTCTGTTCTTGCGTCAGTTTGCTGAGAATGATAGTTTCCAGCTTTATCCATGGCCCTGCAAAGGACACGAACTCATGCTTTTTATGGTTGTATAGTATTCCATGGTGTATATGTGCCACATTTTCTTTATCCAGTCTATCATTGATAGGCATTTGGGTTGGTTCCAAGTCTTTGCTATTGTGAACAGTGCCACAATACACATACGTGTACATGTGACTTTATAATAGAATGATTTATAATTCTTTGGGTATATGCCCAGAAATGGGATTGCTGGGTCAAATGGTATTTCTGTTTCTAAATCCTTGAGGCATCATCACACTTTCTTCCACAGTGGTTGAACTAATTTATACTCCCACCAGCAGTGTAAAAGCATTCCTATTTCTCCACATCCTCTCCAGCATCTGTTGGCTCCTGATTTTTTAATGATTGTTATTCTAACTGGCATGAGATGGTATCTCAATATGGTTTTGATTTGCATTTCTCTAATGACCAGTGATGATGAGCTTTTTTCATATGTTTGTTGGCTGCGTAAATGTCTTCCTTTGAGAAATGTCTGTTCCTATCCTTTGCCCACTTTTTGATGGGGTTGTTTGTTTTTCTCCTGTAAATTTGTTTAAGTTCTTTGTAGATTCTGGATATTAGCCTTTTGTCAGATGGGTAGATCGCAAAAATTTTTTGTCATTCTGTTGGTTGCTGGTTCACTCTAATGATATTTTCTTTTGCTATACAGAGGCTCTTTAGTTAGATTCCATTTGTCTATTTTGGCTTTTGTTGTCATAGCTTTTGGTGTTTTAGTCATGAAGTCCTTTCCCATGCCTATGTCCTGAATGGTATTGCCTAAGTTTTCTTCTAGGGTTTTTATGTTGATAGGTCTTATGTTTAAATCTTTAATCTATCTGGAGTTAATTTTTGTATAAGGTGTAAGGAGGGGATCCAGTTTCAGCTTTCTGCACATGGCTAGCCAGTTTTCCCAACACCATTTATTAAATAGGGAATCCTTTCCTCATTGCTTGTTTTTGTGAGGTTTGTCAAAGATCAGATGGTTGTAGATGTGTGTTGTTATTTCTGAGGCCTCTGTTCTGTTCCATTAAACCTTTTACTTTTTAAAGTTCTTGTCCAGCTAGAATCTGGCACGAGACTTGACTTAGAAGGTCTGAGTTGTGTTATAAGGCAGGATGAATGCCTCACGGTAGGTCAAGAAAACCAATTTAAACTTCATTCCAAATTTCACTTTTAGTTTTAGATGTTTTGCCATGGCATTAGAGGAGTAAATCTAGAAAGCAAAGACAGGACAGCCCTAACTTAGTAAGCCATAGGTATGGCAATCTGTACATGATGTTTGGATCACTTTTCAAGATTTCTCTCTGGGATAATAAGAATACTATCTCTGGTATGTACTTTAGAGTTTCAGGTGCATTTTCTCCTAATAGAGATTTCATCAAGAAATTCCACTTCCAGCCATGACAGTGTGAGGACCTCTATGGATCTGTTCCCTAATGGAACTGCTAAAAATTATTTTTAAGAACAACCATTTAAAGTCTGGAAATAGTCCCAAAGGCATACAGTCAATGAAGAAACACCTATTTAAGAAAATCTAAAACTCAGTAGGAAAAGTGGACCAGGTGCTGTGTCTCACGCTTGTAATCCCAGCTACTCAGGTGGCTTGAGGTGAGAGGATTGCTTGAGTCTAGGAATTTGATGCTATGGTGGGCTGTGATCACATAACTGCACTCCAACATGGGTGACAGAGCGAGACCCTATCTCTAAGGAAAAAAAGCAAGGAAAGTGAAAGTCTGTGTTATTTGAACCAAGACCTGTTCCGTCCCTCTCTTTTGGCTAAGTGAGATAGAAACTCTTCTCCAAACTGGTGCAGGGAAGAATATAGGGTTCCTTTTCCCTCTAGCTCCCAGTTGGAGTGCTGTCTTCACAGGAATGACAGAATGTCAGTATTTCTTATCCTACTCCCAGCTACCTGTTGCAGAAACTAAATTCTGGGTAAGTATAGATGAGCGGTGGGTCCTTCCTCCTTCCATCCTGCCCTTCCTTATGGGATGGCAGCTATACCTTGGCTGTGACACTGCTGAGAATACTGGGGCCACAGTCATCCTGGTAGTAGAACATGGTTCCACCCCAGGAAAAGCAAACCAAGGAGATCTAGGGTTGCTGTACCTCTACTTCAGTTGAGCTGTCAGCCCTAAAGTGGGGGTATCACACAGAAGGAAGCATGCCATTGTCTCTGCCCACAGCATCAGCACCAGGGCTCAGAAATTTTGTCCAGGGGAAGAAGCAGGCATTATAAAAGAGAGCTCTGAATGTGTCCTCAAAGGAACTGGCTTCATTTGCAGCAGAATATGGAGAAGTTCATGCCTAAGGGTGTAGGTTGTAGTGAAAGGCACTTAGGGGCAGATTGACACAGTCATTGGAGATATAGATTAACCCAAAGACCAGCTACTTTGCTAGGAGGAAAGGGATAACTGGACTAAACTGCTAGAGAGAAAGGTGAATAGTGGTAGTTGGAGGAACTATCCCCTCAAAAGAGCATTAATAGATTGGATCTGTTTGTGGAGCAATTTTTGCCCCAGGACCTTTTTGAAGGCAGTAGATCAGTCAGTCATCAACTAGTGACACATAACAGCTGTGTGTGTGGTCAGGAAGGGAGAAAGTCAGAGGGCCTGCCAAAGCCACTGTCTCCCAGGGCAACTGTGGGCATACTCAGTGGTGTGCCCCATAAGGTGCAACATTAGGGCTTCACACTTTGAGGAGGGAGAGGGAGAATAGACTACTAAGATAATTCAGCCAGTCACTAAACAAATAAACAAATACAATAGCAAGTCTTGGAGTAGTGGTAGTGCAAATCCTAGAGTTGTTAGAAGATGTCTAGTTTCCAAAAAATATTATTAGACATTCAAATAAATAGGAAAGAATGATCCACACATGGGGAAATAAAAGCAGTCACCAAAAACTGCCTGTATGAGTGGACAGATGTTGGATTTAACGAAGACTTCAAGTAGCCATTATAAATATATTCAGAGAACTGAAGGAAACCATGATTAAAGAAGTCACAGATGTGATGAAGTCACATCAAATGGAGAAATCAATACAGAGATAGAAATTATTTTTAAAAAGAGCCAAATAAAGATTCTGGAGTTGAATAAAATACAATAGCTGAAAAAAAAATTCACTGAAGGGGCTTAACAGTAGATTTGAACTGGTAGAAGCAGGAATAAGCAAACTTGAAGATATAGCAATAGAGAATATTCAAGGCAATGAATATTTTTTCTGTTCATAAAGAATAAAGAAAAACGAATAAAGAAAAACGAACAGAGCCTTAGAGAGTTGTGGAACAACATTTACACACCAACCTACACATAATGGGAATACCAGAAGGAAAGGAAAGGGAGAGTAGAACAAAAATATATTTGAAGAAATAATGGCTTAAAACTTTCCAAATTTATTGGAAACCTGCACATTGGTAGTTCATTGAACCCAAAGAGGTGCGTAAATACATCATAGTAAAAATGCTAAAAGCCAAAGACAAGAAGAAAATCTTGAAAGCAGCAAGAGAAACATGACTCATCACTACACAGGAAGGTCAATAAGATTCACAGCTGACTTGCCATCAGAAATGTAAGTCAGTGGGATAACATTTAAAGTGCTTAAAGAAGAAACCTCAACTAAGAATCCTATATCTAGAAAGCTATCTTTTAACAGTGCAGGGGAGAGAAAGACATTTTCAGATAAAAAACTGAAAGAATTTGTTGCTAGCTGACTCACCTTACAAGACTTACTAAAACAAGTTCTTCACATTGAAAGCAAGTAACCCTAAACAGTACTTTGAATCCACGTGAAGAAATAAAGAGTACCAGTAAAGCCGATTATGTAATTGTAAAAGTCAGTATAAATACATAATTCTCCCATTTCTCTTAGTTGATTTTAAAAGCATTTGTATAAAACAATATGTATATAATATATTATTCAGTCAATAATATAGAGAAATGTAATACACTTGCCAAAAACAGCACAATGGTGAATGGGAGCAAAGCTATATTGAACTAAGGAAGCAAATCCAGATGGTAACTAGGATCCACAAGAGCAAATCAAGAAAACCAGAAATGATAAATAAGAAGGCTGATATAACAAAAGCTATAAATGTATACTTGTTCTCCTTTCTTTTCCCAGCTTCTTTAAAAGACAAAATTATAAAGTAATAATTGTAATAGTGTATTATTGGATTTATAATGTTTATAGGTGTATATATATATATAGCAATAATACTGTAGAAAGAGGGGAAAGGGAGTAGTGAAGTGGCTACATTGTCTGGGTTAAATACATGGGGATTGTCATCTCACACCAAGAAAATTTAGGACATGGACACACACCGGAGTTTGGGAGCAGATGTTTAATAGGCAAAAGAAAGAGAAAGGAAAATAGCTTTCTCTCTAGTGAGAGAGAGGGGACTACTGAGAGGAAAAAGGAACCAGTGGCCGATGTGCCAGATTTTATAGTCAGATTTGAGGAGGTGATGTCTCATTTACATAAAACTCACAGATTGGTTCGATCAGGTATGATGTTTACATAACGTGGAGAAGGCTGGCCACCCCACCCTAATGTTGTTATGCAAATGAACTTTCCCGTTGACTGGCACTGTCTTGTCTGCTCCTTAATGTACATGTGGTTGACAAAGAGAAGGGAAGATGGAGCAGGGAAGATGGAGCTGCCATCTTGAATATGATTGGCACAACTGCCAGCATTTGTGTCTGCAGCTCGATTTTACAGGCTGCTGTTTGTTAGAAAGGAAAATAATTTGGGGCTGCTTTTCATTAAAAGAAAAACCTTACTGAGGACTTCTGTACCCTCACTATCTGCCTAAGTAATTTCTTCTTAATTCCTGTATCAGTAGTGCTATACAGGAATGTTTCTATATCTCACTAGAACTAAATTAGTATAAATCTGTAGCTGATTCTAATAAGGTATATATGCTGAGCCCTAGAACAATGACTAAGGACATAACTCATACCTAGACTCTGAAAATTGTAAAACATTGTTAAAAGAAATTAAGGGCGCTTTTAAGAAAAGAAAAAACATCCCATGGTCATGGATTAGAAGACTTACTATTGCTAAAATGTCAGTACTCCTCACATTCATCTACAGATTCAATGCAATTCCTTTTAGAAGCCCAGGTGGCTTCTTTGTAGAAATTGACAAGCTAGTTCTACGATTCATGTGAAATTACAACAGACACAGAGTAGTCAAAACAACCTTGAAAGGAAGAAGCAGCTCAGAAGATTCAGAATTCCTGATTTTAAAGTTTACTACAGGGCCAGGAGCAGTGGCTCATGCCCATAATTCAAGCATTTTGGGAGGCCAAGGTGGGACGATCTCTTGAGCTCAGGATTTCGAGACCAGCCTGGGCAAAATAGTGAGATGCACCCCTCCACATCTCTAAAACAAACAAAAATTACTACAAAGCAGTAATAAGGTAGCTAGTGTTAGCATGAGGATAAATGTAGATGTTAACAGTTGGTGCTGTGACACTTAAATAGCCACATGTAAAAGAATACAGCTGGATTCTTACCTCATGCTGTATATAAAAATTAACTCCATGTAGCCCAGCAGGCTAGAAAAAATTAAAATAAATAAATATAAAAATTAACTCCAAATGAACCAAAGACCCAAATGTAAGCATTAAAGTCATAAAACTCTTAGAAAACATAAACGTAAATCTTCACATCCCTGGATTTGGCAGTGGATTCTTAGAGATAAGACCAAAACCACAAATAATAAATGAAAAAAATACGTGAATTGGATTTCATCAAAGTTGAATACTTGTACTTTGAAGGATACTATCATGAAAGTAAAAAGACAACCCACAGAATGGGAGAAAATATTTGCAAATCCTATCTGACAAAATACATGTATCTAGAATGTATAAATAACTCTTACAACTCAGAGGCATTTCAGTCTTAAAATGGGCAAATAATCTGACTAGACACTTTTCCAAAGAAGATATACAAAAGGACAGTAAAGATACTTCACATCATTAGTCATCAGGGAAGTGCAAATCAAAACCACCATAAAGTATCACTTCATACCCACTAGGATGGCTAGAACAAAAAAGTAAGATAATAACAAGTGTTGACAAGAACTGGAAGAAAGAAAATTCCCCATACACTGCTGGTGGGAGTGTAGAATGGTGCAACAGTTTGGAAAACAGTCTGGCGGATCCTCAAAAGGCTGAATAATTAGCATATGATCCAGCAATTGTACTCCTAGGTGTCTATTCAAGAGACATGGAAATAAATGTCCACATGAAATTTGTAAACAAATATTCCTGGCATTATTCATAATAGCCAAAAGATGTAAACAACCCAAATGCCTGTCACCTGGTGAGTGGATAAATAAAATGTGTTATATCTATATAATGAAATATTTGACCATAAAAAGGAGTAAACTAACTGATCTGCTACAACATGGATGAACTTTGGAAACATGCTACATGAAAGATACCAGACACAAAAGGCCATAGATCGTATGATCTATTAACTTAAAATTTTAAAATAGGCAGATCCATGGTGACAAAGTAGATTCATGGTTGCCAGGGGCTGGAGGAAGAGAGAAACAGGAGTTTCTCTCATAGGAATTGGAGTTTCTTCTGGGGGTGATGAGAATGTTTTAAAATTAGATAGGATGGTAGCACAAGTGTGAATATAGTAAAAACCAATGAATTGCATGCTTTAACAAGTTGAACTTTACAATATGTGATTTATATCTCAAGCTATTTTAAAAATAAGTACTAGCAGATAACGTATCCTGTATGCCCATCATCATTCCAAGTACTGTTGGGTATTAACATTTAATCCTTACGACAAAGCTATAGTAGGTAGAATTCTTTTGCTTATTTTACAGATGAGAAAACAAAGGCATGCAGAGAAATCGCTTGCCTAAACTAATGAAGTTGGAGACCATGATTCGAGCTTAGGCAGCCTGGCTCCATGACCCATGTGCTACGCCATATTGCCACTCATTAATAATTGGATATTCCTGTTGTGTAATTTATGAATCAATTCTATTTATTTTCTGATTTTAGGCATCCGAAATGTAAGATTTGATGGAGAACATAAAGCTTTGACATTAAACTAGTTATAGCATTGACAGAAAACAGAAGATCATGCTTGCCAGTGTAAGTGACTGAGTAGAGTAACTAGTGAAGAAGGTATCTGTGTAGTACTGGACTTAAAACACTTAGGCATATAGTGGATTTTTTTTTTTTTTTTGATGCCTCGGATTGATTTTTTTGTTGTCAAAAATGTGAGGTTTCCTTTTCTCAGTAGCTAGCTTTTCTCTTCCTTTCAAATTTTGATCATATGCTGAGGAAAGTACAGAAATTTGTACATCTTTGATGCATGGAAAACTCATAGGGACCTGAAAGTTCTTGGCTGACCGGATATTTCCACCGTTCTCAACTCCTCGATTTGTAGATTAAAAAAAAAAAGCAAAAAACTAGAGGTTGACTTACCCAAGGTCAGAGTTAATGAGCAGAATAGCTGGAACTCAAACCAGGTCTTCTGTCTCCTTTTCTGACTTCAGTGATCATTTTTGAAGGGCTTATCCTCAGAGAACTCACAGTGTAGTAAGGGACCCACAGTGTGTACCGGTACAGTACAATTTCTTCTAAGGCATCCTATACTAAGAGTCATCACCCTGAGTGAATACTTTCAGTAGTGGAAAGCTTACAGCAGCCACTACAGTGTTTTGTTTCGGTTTTTAGATGGCTCTGTTAGAAGGCTTTTACTTATATGAACTCTAAACCTGCTTTGCTTGTCCTACTTTACCCGTATTCCTCTTTGCTGCTGTTGTCCATCATTTGACTTAGCTTCCCACCTTTTTTCTGCCTCTCAGTCTTTATTTTTTTTTCCCCTACTTACTACCCAACACATTTATCCAAAAGCTTTCTCTAGCAAAATTCCCTATAGTTTATTCCTTCAGTCTTTTAGCACATAGCTTAAATTGCTCTATATTGACAGTTAGCATTTCTTATTCATTTTACGTATGTCCAACCTCCCTGATACTATAAATTACTTGAGTCATGTTCTTTTATAGCTCACTAAACCCAAATAGACATCTTATCACTAAGTTGGAATATATTTCTCCTGAATAATTAGCACGCACTTACATTTTAAATTGGGAACATTTTCAGATATGTTCCTGTATCAGAGTGGTATATATAGGTGCTCAGTAATGGACACTGTAGAATCTATAGAATTAATAGAAAAATTGCAATGTTATTTTTTATAACATCACTACTTCCCTTTCTCAGGTAGCTTTGCTGTTTCATTAAAAGGCAAACACTTGTAAACAAACAAAAATATTCCTAGCAGTATTTTGCTTAAATAGAATGTGGTTGTTAGCATTTCTTGATGTGTTTGTCCATCTGGCCATCTTTATGATGTAATGTGCATCAGTCTCCTACTCTATGCCAAGCACTATGCTAGAGGTTTTTAAGACGTTATCTCTTTTCATATTTATAAGCCCTAGTTGTTATCTCTATTTATTTAGAGTGATTTCAAGAAATTTGCCCAAGATTACCTAGCTACAGGGGCAGAACACAGCTAGTGTTTGAATCCAGGTGCTTGCTTTTACTTCAACTGTACTGTTTCAATTAAGTCATGTATAAGATGTCTTATACTTCATAACAGGATTTCTCATATGCTGTCTATATAAATAATTACCATAAGCCTGTGAGATAGACATATTTCTATCTTATAAATAAGGAAGTTTAGTTTCAGAGAGGTCATTTTACTCCAGATCCAAGTTCGGAAAATAGAACTAGGGACTAGAAAGAACCCACGAACTTTGTTTCCGTGCTTTTTCTGCTATGTTATTAATGTGTTTTTGTGCCTTTGAAGACCTCTAAAATCACACAACTGTCTCATTGAGACAACTTAACTTCCCTCTTTCCCCTATTCTCTGCTATCTTAGTCTGCTTGAGCTGTCAGAATACCATAGACTGTATGGCTTAAAGGACAGAAATTTATTTCTCACAGTTCTGAAGGCTGGGAAGCCGAGATCAAGGTGCTGTCAAGGTAGGTTTCCTTCTGAAGCCTCTTCTCCTAGCTTGTGAGCAGCTGGTATGTCACTGTGTGCTTATATATATTTACACAGCAAGAACATAAGCTCTTGGTGTCTCTTATAAGGGAAGTAATCCCACGAGACCAGGGCCCTACCCTCATGACTTCACCTAACCCCAGTTACCTCTGTATTTACTTGTTCTTTCACTGCTATAAAGAAATACCTGAGACTGGATAATTTATAAAGAAAAGAGTTTTAATAGGCTCGCAGTTCTACAAGCTCTACAGGAAGTAACGCAGCATCTGTTTCTGGGAAAGCCTCAGGAAGCTTTTACTCATGGCAGAAGGCAAAGCAGGAATGAGGCACTTCATGTGGCTGAGCAGGAGGAAGACAGAGAAGGGAGAGGTGCTACACACTTTTAAACAGCCAGATCTCACGAGAACTCAGGACAGTACAAAGGGGAAAATCTGCCCCTATGACCCAGTCACCTCCCACTTCCCAACATGTAATTCTCATCTCCAGCACCAGGGATTACATTTCAACATGAGATTTGGTGGAGACACAGATCCAGGCTATATCACTGCTCAAAAGCCTCACCTCAATATATTAATATTACAACATTGTGGGTTAGAGCTTTCACATATAAATCTGGGGGCATGGGAGACAAACATATAGTCCATATATTAGCTTACCATCAGAGTCTCTGACTGTCTTTTATACATGCTTTGGCTATTAGAGCAGAAAACCAGGGATTCAAAGATAGAGGAACTAGTTCAGAGTGAGTAATTGAGTGTTGGGGAGTAGATGGCATTGGAGAAAAAGTAAGGAAACTCCAAAGAGCTTCTATATAGGAAAGAATTTGATTCACTGAAAAAGGCAAAGAAGCAAAGGGCTGTTACAGGACCAGGATTTATATCAGCCATCAAGATATGAGGTATATGTTATTGTAACAATGTTCATCTTGCAGCCCTGTTAATGTACTGTATAGTCAAACTATAGCTTGTGCTAAGAACTCACTAAAGATTAAATGAGATAATGTTTTCTCATTTGGTAAATTCTAATTTGAAACAAATGAACATACTTCTGTATTTGCCAACGTATTAACTTTAAAGACTAAAATACATTTTCACATGGGCAGTGGAGGATAGGGCTTTCTGAAAAATAGACTTCAGTAGTAAAAGAAGCAGAGTTGGCTGCTACTATGTTTGAAGAGAAATAGAAAGTTTTAATATACTCATTTTTGCCCTTAAAATGGAGGCTTGTAAATGGAAGCTTATAAAACCTTTCTTGTCAAGAAAGAAAGGATAGCTGATAGGTTTTATAAGCTTCCATTTACACCTAAGCTCTTTCCTGTTAATGAACTCTTGATATAATGTGTCTTTCTCAGTATTGCTAATTAACAAAGAAATTTAAACCAAACTTATTTAATAATTGTTTCTCAATACTTTATTTTCAGGGTTTTTTTTTTTTTTTTTGGCAGATCACCATGATATAGAACATAACATTGATTGTATTACTGACAAATATACATGTACAGGAAAGGAAGTCAGAGACTAAATTTAGGAAGTGAGATACAGCCTCATTAATAGAGACAGTATCCATTAAGTAAAAAATGAGAATTAAGAAGAAAAAACAAGAAAAAAAATTTTAAAAAAATGAGAGTTACCGTTGCCTCCCATATTACAAGTAGGAAAAGCCCCAAAGTATATATAATATTAAGCTTTTACATGAACTCAGTGACATGAGTATTCATTTTAGAAGATCCCCATTTTAGCTTTTTGTAAAGAATTCCAAATTTGACTTCTAGAATCCTCCCTTTATTAATAGGACATTTTAAAATTCTGGCAATAAGTCATTAACTATTTAGTATTTTTGAGAAATACAGTTTTTGAATAGGTTTGTCTTGTGAAACTGACAACATTGTCTCAACTACAATTATAGTAAGCTTATTTTAGAATTTAATACCACCCTTATCTTCTGCATGTACACATGAACCTCTTGTTGCCCGCCCCCCACACGTGCTGTATACAGAGGGCAGAAGTTAAGGACTTAGGTGGCTGACCTTCAGCTCCAGTTAAGAACTAAAATTAGATCCTTGTGGAATATATATCCAGTGACGTTCATCACAGAAATAATGTAGACATAACCTTGAGAGGCCAGGGAAACATCATCCAAGGGAGCTTGCCTTAACTACAGAAATTCCTTTGACATCTCATTTTTTATCTTAAAATTCATGTAACTTATGTATTGTGATTTATAATACATTCATTTATTTTCATGCAGAAATCCCCTCCCCCAGTAAAGCTTTTAGTAAAATAGTGGTTCAAGAATATGTACCAAAATTATCCTATGACTTTAAGTGTACCTGGCACTGGGCCACGTCTCCCAGATGAATGTGCATAACCTATTTTAAGATTAGGGTCTGTTGCATCACTATAGGAGTACTGGTAGATTCAAGTGAGTACAATTCAAGCATGTGGCTAACACTGTAGTCATAATGGGCAAAAAAGCAGGAAAGGAGGAATCTATTCTATTCCATTATCTATTCTATTTTATTAAAGAGAAAGTGGCAGACTGTAAGGATAGTTATTTCACTGCCACTGCAATATGAGAACATGTATTTTTTTTTTTTTTTTCAAGTAGAACCACGTTTAAGGATTTAGGTCTGTTTATTTAAGAAAAACAAAAATCTGTTCTCAGAAATTCCCTTAACTGGCCTAGTTTAGCCCAGAATTGCTTTTAATGTTAGGAACGCACGAGATACCAGTAGAAAAGAGTAGGACAGAGTCAAATAAGAATTTGAGTCCCCTTTCCCATTGTAGCTTTCTCTGCTACCTTAAGCAAGTTGTTTAGCCTATCTGGGAGTCGGTTTCGTATTTATAAAATGAGAAGGATGTCCTCTTGACCTGAGTATGTAATATGTATTATTTTTTGAAAGGGTTCTGTGGTCAAAATAAGGAAATACTAGTTTAAAAAAACTGAGCAGGGCTGGGCACAGTGGTGCAAGCCTGTAATTCCAGCACTTTGGGAGACAAAGATGAGCGGATTGCTTGATTAAGGCCTAGAGTTTGAAACCAGCCTGGGAAGCATAGCAAGACCGGTCTCTAAAAGTAAAAAAAATAGCTGAACACAGTTAATTGCACCTTTTTCCTAGCTACTTGGGAGGCTGAGGCAGGAGGATCATTTGAGCCCAGAAGTTCGAGGTTACAGTGAGCTATGATTATGCTGTTGTTCTCCAGCCTGGGTAACAGAGTGATGATACCCTGTCTCAAAAAAAAAAAAAAAAAAAAAAGCAAGTTTCTTTTCCATAATACATGGGAGAATCTTTGGTAGTTTGATATGCCTTAAAAGTTTCCCAAGCTTATTTGCCTATAAAACCCATTTTTATAGAACCTTTTGTACTGCTAGTGTTCGTTAATGGTAAGTGGTCATTCCAACTCTTAACATTCTAATTCTAGAAACTGCACACATTTTGTTTGGCTGTTTAGCTTGTTTCTGGACTGTAGTTATCCTAGGGTTACTACCAAGTTGAACGCAGTGCTTGTAATTTGCGTGTATCTTGCCCTTTTTTCCAGCTTGTACTGGAAAGTTATTGTATTTTCCTATTTCTTGTAAATAAACATTAGTCCTTGTCTTTTACAGTTTTCCACTTTCGCAGTTCCCCTTTGTTTCATTATTCAATGATCGGCCCATCTTTATTGTAAATTAATCTATTCACCTTTACCTGAGTTTCGCCAACTAATAGTAAAGATTTCTGAAACCCTCAGCCCATTAAATCCTTTTGAGAAACACTAATATTGGAGAAAAAACTGTGTCACTTCTACATGCAGGCTTATTTCGATCAGAAAAATGAGCCATCTGTAAAATATTGTTATTGGTTAAGATCTTTAATTGTAGGTCTTGTTCTTAGAAATGTAAATTAGCTCTTACTGTGTGCCATCATTTCATTTAATAAAACAACATTGTAATACAAGGAGTATTATCCCCATTTTATAGGTGATGAAACTAAAGCTCAGAGAAACCAAATAACTTGTCCAGATCTCACAAATAATAAATAGCAGTCATATCCAACTTATGTTCTCTATTATACCTTGTAGCTTCTTACTAAAACATATGATAATACTACATGTGGCATGTGGGTTGTAGTTATAATAAGTAACGTTTATTGATTAATTCGAGGGCAGTACATGCAAATCATCTCATTTAATTCCCCCAACAACCCTATGAAGCAGGTACTTTTTTTATTGTCTCACTCTGTCACTCAGACTGGAGTTCAGTGGCATGATCTCTGCTCACTACAACCTCCACCTCCCAGGCTCAAGCAATTCTCCTGCCCCAGCCTCCTGAGTAGCTGTGATTATAGGTGCCCACCACCATGCCCAGCTAATTTTTGTAGTTTTAGTAGAGACGGGGTTTCACCATGTTGGCCAGGCTGATCTCACCTCAGGTGATCTGCCTGCTTTGGCCTCCCAAAGTGCTGAGATTTCAGGCGTGAGCCACCGCACCCAGCCTGAAGTATGTACTATTACACCAGTTTTACAGGTAAGGAAATAAAGAAATTGGTCAACTTAAAGTCATACAACTGAAGTAAGTGGCAGCTGGGAATCAAATCCAGAGCTTTAATGACCTGTTAAATGTTTGGAAATAATATTCTGTAGCACACAGTGCTTTGAAGATGTCATACCTAGTTTGTATGTGTGTGAATATTCAACATATTTGACAACATCTTTGTGTCTATGGAAGAAGAGAAATATGTTAGACAGATCCTGCCCCTGCCACAGCTGAGAAGAGAGATAAGTCTCCATAAATATAATTCAAGGTCAGAGGCATTAGTGCTATAAAAGTTCTAGAGATTAAGTATTCTGGTTTTAGAGGTTGAAGGGATTACTTCCCTGCTGGGGGATGGTGAAAAATAAAGCATTTGATTTGAAGGGAGGAGGGATTTAGGAAGGTCAGGGGTTGGGAAAACCATTTTGAATACAGGAAGTAATATAAGAAAAGGCACAGAAGTTTGCACAGATATTATAGAGTAGATTGTTGTTCTTGGATCAAGGATATTATGACAGTAAGTAGTTGAATGTGAGTTTTAGAAAGGTGAATTATGGGGGATCTGGCCCCTTCCTAGTTAATGTGTTTGGATGTGTTTTATTTCAGGTATCTACTATGGGACAGTTAAAGAGAAATGTCTGCCAGGCAGCAGCAACATTTTCTTTTTGCTGCCAACCTTAGGAAGCATATCACCTATCTCAAAAGTAAAAGATACCACCATCAACCAAGTTATCCAAGTCAGAAACCTGTGAGGTTCCTTGCCTCCTTTTTCGTTTTCATTCTTGACCAATCATTCCACCAATTGTTCACTCAATTCTGCACCCTTAACCTCTTTCCTCTCCTGGGCGCCATGGCTCCTGCCTGTAATCCCAACACTTTGGGAAGTGAGAGGATCACTTGAGCTCAGGAGGTCAAGCCTGCAATGAGTCATAATGGCACCACTGCAGTCCAGCCTGGGTAACAGAGTGAGACCCCATCTCAAAAAAAACCTGTAATTTTCCCAGTTTCATTACCACTGCCTTAGTTCAGACCTCCATTATCTCTCACTGGATTACTGCAGCAACCACTTAACTACCCTGCTTCTGGTCCTGCTCCCCCTTTCTTACTCATTTTCCACATTAACATCAGAGTAATATTTCCAAAGTACAAATCTGTCATTTTCCTGCTTAAAACTCTGGAGTAAGTTCCCCATTTCCATTTGGATTAATTCCAGACTCGTCATTCTTTTCCTCATATAAACATGGACTAGTATATTTTCTCTTTAAAAAAGAAACAACCTTTCGTGACCTTACATTCCCTCTTATTGCCAGCCCATTTCTCTGCTTGTCTTAACAGCAACATACCTTGAGAGATATACTTCTCTCTTTTTCACCTCCCAAGTACTCTTCAGAAACTGTTGGGTTTTTTTTTTTTTTTTTTTTTCTTTTTCTTCTTTTTTGAGACAGAGTTTTACTGTTGTTGCCCAAGCTGGAGTGTGGTGGTACAAACTTGGCTCACCATAACCTCGGCTCACCACAACCTCTGCCTCCTGGGTTCAAGTGATTCTCCTACCTCAGCCTCCCGAGCACTGGGATTACAGGCATGCACCACCATGCCTGGCTAATTTTTTGTGTTTTTAATAGAGACAGGGTTTCTCCATGTAGGCCAGGCTGGTCTCAAACTCCTGACCTCAGGTGATCTACTTGCCCCTGCGTCCCAAAGTGCTGGGACTACAGGTGTGAACCACCACGCCTGGCCCCAGAAACTTTTTATCAAGGCCATTTGTGATCTAGCATTGTCAAATCTTTATGCTTTTTGATCTTTCATCTGCATTTCAAACAGTTGACCATTTTCTACATAAAATATTTTCTTTTTTTTTTTTTTTTTTTGAGATGGAGTTTCACTTTTGTTACCCAGGCTGGAGTGCAATGGTGCGATCTCGGCTCACTGCAACCTCCGCCTCCTGGGTTTGCCTCAACCTCCTGAGTAGCTGGGATTACAGGCACGCGCCACCATGCCCAGCTAATGTTTTGTATTTTTAGTAGAGACGGGGTTTCACCATGTTGACCAGGATGGTCTCGATCTCTTGACCTCGTGATCCACCCGCCTCAGCCTCCCAAAGTGCTGGGATTACAGGCTTGAGCCACCACGCCCGGCCATAAAATATTTTCTGTCATCTTGTGTTCCAGAATACCACACTCCTAAATTTTCTCTTGCTTATACCTCTTTACTTCCTTTATCAGTTTTTCATCCCCACAACCACTGAATGGTAGCATCTTTCATGGCTTTTAGTTCCCCTTTTATCTATATATTTTTCTCTCGGCAGTCATAACCCATTTTTGTAACTTAAGAATGCCCTTATTCATATAGAAAGCGTAGATAGCCCTGATGGCTGCTTAGGGCTCCAGCCACATACATTCAACTTCCTATTTGACATCTGTAGTTATCACAGACTTAATGTGACTCTACAGAATTTTCACCCAAACCTGTTCTTTCCACAGTCATCCCCTTATCAATAAAGGATACTATGTTGACTTAAGCCAGAAACTTCCCTCTCCCCAATAAATAGTAAGTCCTGTCAATTTTTCCTCCAAAATACACCAAATCCATTCACATCTCTCCCTCTCCACTGCTACTACTCTAGTTGAAACTATGTTTGTTCCAGTCCAACCCATTTTCCACATAGCCATGGTGATTTAAAAAAAAAAATATTTTAATTGGAGGCTGAGCGTGGTGGCTCATGCCTGTAATCCCAGCACTTTGGGAGGCCGAGGTGGGGAGATCATGAGGTCAGGAGTTCAAGACCAGCCTGACTAACATGGCGAAACCCCGTCTCTAATAAAAATACAAAAATTAGCTGGATGTGGTGGCACATGCCGTTAATCCCAGCTACTCAGGAGGCTGAGACAGGAGAATCGCTTGAACCCAGGAGGCGGAGGTTACAGTGAGCCGAGATCATGCCATTGCACTCCAGCCTGTGCAACAGAGCAAGACTCTGTCTCAAAACAAAACAATTTTAATTGGATTATATCTCTGTTTTGCATAAATTCCGTTAGTGACTTTTCATAGCATTTTAAAAAGTAAAGTCTTAACTATAGCCTTTAAGATGCCACGTGATCTGGTCCTTGCTTACTTTTCCAGTTTCATCTCATAGCACTCTGCCTCCATTATCATCCACTTTGGTTTTCAGGACCAGGCTTTGTCTATTACCGTTCTTTATTTCTTTTCTTTTCTTTTTTCTTTCTTTCTTTTTTTTTTTTTTTTTGAGACAGGGTCTTGATCTGTTGCCAAGGCTGGAGTACAGTGGCACGATCTTGGCTCACTGCAACCTCTGTCTCCCAGATTTAAGCAATTCTCCTGCCTTAGCCTCCTGAGCAGCTGGGACTACAAGCACATGCCACCACTGTCGGCTGATTTTTGTATTTTTAGTTAAGATGGTGTTTCACCATGTTGGCCAGGATGTTCTTGATCTCCTGACCTCATGATCTACCCACCTTGGCCTCCCAAAGTGTTGGGATTATGGGCGTGAGCTGCCACACCTGACCTACTGTTCTTTCTTCTACTCTACGCATTTAGCAGCTTCTCACTATCAGAACTTGGCTTAACTATAACTCTATCTAAAGTTGATATTTTCTCCAGTTATTTTCTATTAAAATACCCTGTTAGTTTCCCTTGTTGTATTTATTTAACATTTTAACACCAGAATTGTATCCCTGTTCACCACTGTATGCCCATCACTTAGGACAATGCCTTGAATATGGTAGGTGCTTAGAATATTTGTTAAAGGACTGAATGGAAATTGAACCTGTATCTTTTAGGTATCATCTTAAATGATAGTTCCTTAGGAGACTTTTCCCTGAATTGGTTTAATTCTCTCTTACAAGATTGGATTAGGTACTTTAGATTTTTATTGCCATAACATTTTTTAAATCAGTGACCATCATGGGAATAGGGTGGATTTTCTCCCCTGGAGACATTTGGCAGTTTCTGGAGATACTTTTGATTGTCATGACTGCTGGGAGTGTTACTGGTATCTAGTGGGTGGAGGCCAAGGGTACTACCAAATGCCCTACATTGCACAGAACAGACTCCCAAAACAAAGAGTTATCCAGTCAAGGATGTCAGTTATGCTGAGGCAGAGAAATTCTTGCTTAGATATATCAGTGCACTTATCATATTGATCCATATCTTATTTCTTTGTAATTCTCTTCTGCTCCACTTTAAGTTCCTTAGATGTTTACTATTGTCTCCTCACATTGCCTTGGAAAGGGAAATTAACAGGATATTTTGGTAGAAAATAACTTGGTAAATTCTTGATAGATGGCTGCGTAGATGAGAAAATGAATATAAAAGTGGACATGGCACAACTAGGCCAAGTTGGCATAGCTCCTAATATTAGATATAGAAAGCAGTTCCTTAGTCATTGAAATAAAGTATAGTATCTGTCGCTCATGGAATGTTGGCACAATTGAGATTCTGTATGGTACATCATATTTCAAAGTGGTATTATATTTAGGTTAAAGCTAAGTTGTTCTAATAAAGGAACCTCAAGATAGAAGTGGTTTATGGAATATGGGTGTTTATTACCTTTTCAAGAAATAGTTCTGAGATAATCATTTAGGCAGTGAATGGCTCTGCTTTATAAATTTATTCAGGGGCCTGGTTCTTTTCAAGTTGTCAAATCATGCTTCACCATCTGAGCATTGTCTTAACCTAGACTAGGCAGCCACTTCTAGGTTTTAGGCTATAGAAGGGGACAAGACAGTGGAGAAGTCATATCTACTGTCTTAAAGAGCCAGACCTGGAAATGGCATAGGTCATGTCTATATACTTTCATTTTACTAGCAAGGGCTCCATCATATAGCGATGAAGAATAACTGGGGGATGTGGTATAGCTAGGTAGCCATGGGCCTTGCCACAGTTCTGTTACTGCATGAGAAAAGGACGGTGGGTTTTGGTGGACAACTATCAGTTTCCATCACAGTGCCTAACAAACTGTTAGATAAGCCTATAGTCAGCCCTCTGTATCCATAGATTTAACCAACAGAAATAAAAAATATTTAGGGGATGCTGGGCACTATAGCTCATACCTGTAATCCCAGCACTTTAGGAGGCTGAGGCAGGCAGATCACCTAAGGTCAGGAGTTCAAGACCAGCCTGATCAACATGGTGAAACCCTGTCTCTACTAAAAATATGTCAGCCGGGTATGGTGGCATGTGCCTGTAATCCTATCTACTTGGGAAGTTGAGGCAGGAGAATCGCTTGAACCTGGGAGGCAGAGGTTGCGGTGAGCCAAGATTGTGCCACTACACTCCAGCCTGTGCAAAAGAGCAAAACCCTGTCCCAAAAAAAAAAAAAAAGGGAAAAACCCCAAAAACAATAACAGTAAAAAATACAAATAAAAAATATAGTATAACAACTATTTACATAGCTTTTATATTGTATTAGGTATTATAAGTAGTCTAGAGGTGATTTAAAGTATATAGGATGTTGTGCAAAGGTTATATGCAAATACTATACCATTTCACATTAGGGACTTGAGCATCTATTAATTTCAGTATCCGTGGGGGTCCTGAAACTAGCCTTCTGAGGACGATGAGGGATGACTGTATTATGAAGCTTTGTATTATTTATTAACTACTCAGGTATCTAAGTTTTACTACCTTGGGCATATTGTTGAAGAAAACTTATAAAGGATGAGGCCGGGCGCGGTGGCTCACGCCTATAATCCCAGCACTTTGGGAGGCCGAGGCGGGTGGATCACCAGGTGAAGAGATCGAGACCATCCTGGTCAACGTGGTGAAACCCCGTCTCTACAAAAGAAAAAAAAGGGATGAGAAATGTTGTCTAGAACAGTGCTTCTCAAATTATTTGTGATGAAGGATCAAGATATTTTATTGTTTGTTTTTCCTTAGTTTGCAATAGGCCAATACTTTTATAAAATGCAATAAAAATCACTAAAAGTAATAATCATCAAATTACTATGAATGTTTCTAAATGCATACTCTCTTTTATGCCTGTCTCACCTTATGTACCTGTCTCAACATGACCTAGCAACAAGGAGTTGGTGAACTGGCACTAATCAATAGACAACTCTTCTAAGTAGCACTTCCCTCAAAAGGGTTTTCTAAGAACCTATTCTGCATTATCAGAGTGTAGTAGACTAACTATGGTATCAGTCTTTTAAGCAGAGACATTTTCCTTATGCATAAAACTTGACTTTTTAAAAATAGTTTTAGAAATCACCTGTTAAGATAGAATATAAATCTTGATAGATCATTTGAATGCTCAATATGCTACATAGCCTGTTTGTTTCATAGCTAAACCAAAGATGATCCCAGTAGTATAGATTCAGAGTGAAAAAAAAAAAGCCTTCTATTCTGGAGCTCAAAGAAAGTTGCCTTTGATGGCATTCAGTTTTAATACATGGTATGGAGGGGGGGAAAGGCCTAATAAAGTGACATGCTTAAAATCACAATAAATTAGAAATAGCTGTGGTATGATTATTGATTTACAGTGGAAATTACATTGGAATCAGATGATCTGGATTGAGTCCTGACTTCGTATTTTTTAACTAAGTTGCTCCAGGCAATCATTTAACATTTTAATAATTGTGTAGTGGGGCCAGGCGTGGTGGCTCATGCCTGTAATCCCAGCACTTTGGGAGGCCAAGGTGGGAGGATCATCTGAGGTCAGGAGTTGGAGACCAACCTGGTCAACATGGCGAAACCCTATGTCTACTAAAAATACAAAAATTAGCCGGGCCTGTAATCCCAGCCACTCGGGAGCCTGAGGCAGGAGAATTGCTTGAATCCGGGAGGTGGACGTTGCCATGACCAATATTGCATCACTGCATTTCAGCCCAGGAGGCAGAGCAAGAAAAAAAATGAATTGTGTAGTAAGTGTTCAGTAAGCATTTCTTTCTCTTCCTTCCTTTTTTCTTTTCATTCTTTTTTTTTCTTCTCATTCTGTCACCCAGGCTGGAGTGCAGTGGCGCAATCTCAGCTTACTGCCATTTCTGCCTCCCACGTTCAAGTAGTTCTCCTGTCTCAGCCTCCCTAACAGCTGGGACTACAGGTGCATACCACCATACCTGGCTAATGTTTTGTATTTTTAGTAGAGACAGGATTTCAACATACTGGTCAGGCGTGTCTCAAATTCCTGACCTCAGGTCATGCACCCACCTAACCTCCCAAAGTGCTAGGATTACAGGCATGAGCCACCACGCTTGGCTCTCAGTAAGTATTTCTTAGATTGAGAAACGTAAAAGTTTTTGTAAACGGTTAAGCACATAAGCAAAAAATATTACAGGTTACAAATCCCCAAACCTGAATCTCCAAAATTCAAAACTGAAAAAAAAATTATGGATACATAATAATTCTACATATTTATGAGGTACATGTGTCATTTTGACACAAGTGTATTCAGTGTGTAATGACCAAATCAGGGTAATTGGGGTATCCATCCTCTCAAACATTTAACATTTCTTTTGTGTTAGGAACGTTCCAGTTCTGTTCTTCTAGTTTTTTGAAATATTATTGGTAAACGTAATTGACCTACTGTGCTACTGAACACTAGATCTTATTCCTTCTATCTAATGATGTTTTTGTACCCTTTAATCAACCCCTCCATATCCACCCCCAGCCACCTCCACTATCCTTCCCAGCTGGTGGCCATCATTCTACTATCTCCATTCAATCAACTTCTTTTTAGCTTCCATATATGAGTGAGAACATGCAATATCTGTCTTTCTGTGCCTAGTTTATTTCACTTAACGTAATGTCCTCCGGTTCCATCCATGTTGTTGCAAATGACAGGACAAAATTTGGAACTTTTTGAGTGATGACATGATATTCAAAGGAAATGTTCATTACAGGATTTTAGATTTGGGATGCTCAACCAAGTAAGTATAATACAAATATTTCAAAACCCCAAGAAATGTGAAACACTTCTGTTCCTAAGCAGTTTAAGGGCTACTTAACATGTGCTATAATTATTAAAATTGTGAAGCCATCCCTTTTAATGGTAAACCCATTGTTCTTTCTGGACTCTGCTATATTTCATGCTAGAGATTCATTGAGAACAGGAGTCATATTTAATACTGCATCCATTTAAAATTGTGTTTTACAAGGACTCTGTAGCAATATGAAAAATGCTTATTTATGTTAAATTTAAAAGTTAGGAAACAAAATTGTGTGCACATGATGATCATAACTGTGTATTAAAATAATCATGTTACTGAAAATCAAGTAAATTGACTGAGGATCAAGCCCTCTGTCCACTGTATATAAAATATACCAGCTTATATAATTATGATTTTTTTTCTATTTTTTAAAAACAGTTTTATTCTGTATTTTCAAGAGCATATCCGTATAGGTAATTTAAACTCTTCAGAAAAAAGAACTTTACATGAAGGTACATACCTTCTGCTACTTCTGTGAAAATACTTTTACCCAGGGGGGTAAACCACCCTACCAGTACAATCACAAGAATAGCGCCTACTACTTTCTTTCCTTCTTAGAAAGGAGAAGTGTCAAGACATTATTAATAGACCTCTACTAATGCTTGAGATTTAAGGAACTTCTTAATTTATTTTGAGTTGGAGGGAGGATGCTTATTATGTTCTAGTTGCTTAGTTGCTCTCTTAAGAGCAACTAAGATTATGAAGAAATAAAACATAATAGTAACTATTAGAGTGCTTATTATGCCCCAGGGTCTGTTTCATAACATCCCTGTGAGGTATGGATGTTACTCTCATTTTTTTAAAAATGAGAAACTGAAGCCGGGCACGGTGGCTCATACCTGTAATCCCAGCACTTTAAGAGGCTGAGGCAGGCAGATCACAAGGTCAGGGATTCAAGACCAGCCTGACCAACATGGCGAAATCCCGACTCTATTTAAAAAAACAAAAATTAGCCGGGCATGGTGGCACACAACTGTGATCCCAGCTACTTGGGAGGCTGAGGCAGGAGAATGGCTTGAACCTGGGAGGTAGAGGTTGCGGTGAGCTGAGAGCGAGCCACTGCACTCCAGCCTGGGCGACAGGGCGAGACTGTCTCAAAAAAAAAAAGAGACTCAGAAGTGTCTAAAACACACAGTTAGTTTAAAAAAAAAAAAAAACGTCATACAATGGCAAAGAAGGTATTAAATTCAGGTCTATGATTCAAAAGCCACTACAATACATTTTCTTCTCTTGTAAAAAAGATGTCCTTTTTGCCTTCAGAGAGCTTTTAGTAGTGGAGGCAAACTCGTAAAAAGAAAACTAACAGGATGGATGTGCTAAGCATCAAATGATTGCTACAAATTTGTGATTTAGGTATCCTTTAGAAAGGAAGAATGTTGAGGGCTGAAGTGGTTAGAGAAAATTTTATGTTGAAAATGGGTTTTAAGCTTAGCCTTCAAGAACGGCTAAAATTTAAATAGAAAAGGAAAAGGACTGACATGGAGAGGGAGGCAGTAAGAAAGCAAAAAAGCTAATGTGAGATAATTTGGAAAGGAATATAGCTAAAGAGGAAAATTTGATAAAAATAGTGTGAAAGAAGACTCAGAGCAGGTTAGTAGATCTTAAGTGCCAAACTGAGGACTTTGACAATTTACCTTATAATAATGTGTAATAGATAACCTGTACTGAACATTTATCACTTGCCAGGCACTGCCGTAAGTGTTGTACATGCATGATCTCATTTAATTCTTGCAGTAAATGAGGTCTAGAGACTAAGTAACTTGCCAAGGTCACAATTGTTACGTAGAAGAGCCAAGATTTGGATGCAAACAATTTAAATTCAGAACTTCTGCTCTTAATTCACACTGATTTGGTTTTAGAGTCCGTGGTAGGTTGAACAAATTTCAAGCCCAGGATTGCTGACCTTAAACAAGTAATGTGCCTCACACTCTAGCAGTTTTTAATATTTAAGTTAAGAAAGATAATGTGACTAGACAGTGACATCTGATTCCTGTGCCTGCCACCCTTCCGCATCTTTAGCACACGGCAGTGAAGGAGAAGTCAAGGTGTTGTGCTAACGGCGTTCAAGACTTCCTGCTTCTCTGTGTTCACCTGGTCAGGTATTCTCAGTTAACCCTTGACCCTAACATCCAAATTTTGTCAGTCCATTGTTAATCATAGTTCAGTGGTTCTCATATTGCGGATTCTGACCAGCAGTAGCACCTACTAGGAATTTGTTAAAAGTCCCATTTCTGGATCCTCATCCCAGACCTGCTGAATCAGAAACTCTAGGGATGAGGTGCAACAGTCTGTTTTTTAATAGTCCTTTAGGTAATTATGAGGCATGTTGAAGTTTGAGAACCACTGTTAGAGTCTACTCTAGGGTTTCAGTTGAGGAGCAAACTGCTAAAAAGTTCTTGGCAATCCTTGATGAGTGGATGTGGTAGCAGGGCATACCACACTGAAGGAACAGTGGAGGAAATACTCAGGATGTATCATGGTTGGGACTGGGAGCCAATTGGGAACACCTGAAGATGAAACTGTGCATTTGCATTGTGTGTATCAGACAACAGTAGGAAAGAGGACACTGGGCACATTTCAGCAGTACTCTGTGGGCAGCAGGGAGCTGTGAAAGGTGTTTGAGGAGAGCAGAGCATGTTTTAGGTAGAGTAAAATCAACTTAAGTAATTATAGCACAGAAAAGTTCTGATAGGGCAAAATAAAGGGGAAATACAAGAACACCTTTGAAACGAAGCAGCGCACAAACTCAACAGGTAGAGGAGCTATAAAGAATGCTGCCTTTTCAACCACTTTTATTAATTTGTTCCTGATAATCTTTAAATTGAAATTATTGTATTGGGTAAAGCATTGATACGTTGATTAAATATCACTTATTGTATTTCACATGGTTTTGGTTCTAAAAATTATAATTTTAAAAAGGAGTCATTGTCCAAAATGTGGTATTACTTTTTTAAGAGATATAGCGAAAAGCTACAGAACAGTCATAGTATGAGGTAGGTCTGTAGTGAGAAATGGTATGTTCAAGAACAACTGTAATTAAAAACTGCAAAAAGATCTTGTCTTCGCTTGCTGGATGATCTTCTACAAGCTTTTAGATGAAGCAGTTTTTAACTGTAAATTTTTTAGGTACCTTTAATTTCTTTGATGTCCTAGAGTTTCTCAGTCCATTTGGTTTATGTATAGACCTGGCTATTCCAATTTGTCTTCATGCTCTGCTCTTTTTCTTTCTTGAGTCTAAAGTTATTAGGAAGAAAGGTGTCATACTGCCCATACATTTTTAAAAATTTTATTGTTGTTGTTGTTTTTGGTTTAGAATGGAAGAAAGATATTTGTGTGCTATTAGATATGTAGAACTTCAAATTCACATATATAATATTTTATAATACCTTATTACATGTTTCACAACTTAAGGAGGAAGGTAGATATTTCGTTCTTGAGTAAAACTGTATGGAAACAAAGGTGACCTGACTCCACCCCCAGGAATATACCACGTATGAATTTCTTTGTCTTGAATGTGAAAGATTTAAATATCGAGAAGATTTTCCCTGTTCTGTATACTTTTAATAATGGGCACAGTATACTTTCTCCTATCCCCAAACTTCATTCAAAAAAAAGTGCTTTAACAATAATATTAAAACATTAAAAGAAAGTCCTTTCTAATTACCAGGTATGGTAGGGATAGAATTGACACCTATGGAAATTTTTTTGGCTTATCAAGTAAAGTTCCTTTCCGCATCTATTTAGAGAACATAATACAATCGTCTGTGTTAAACATGTACAAACTTTTCTGTCATCATTCCTTAATACAACAACCATTTACATAGCAATTTATATTGTATTAGATATAATCTAGTGATAACTTAGAGTATACAGGAGGATGTACGTAGGTGGTTATATTTAAATACTGTACCATTTTATATGAGACTTGAACATCTGTGGATTTTATTATCTGTAGGGGTTTTGGAATCAATTTCCCACAGATTCCAAGGGATGACTACATTTAAAATAGACATTTCTGTAGCTGATGACTATGTGCACTGTAAGAGGGTGCACATAGCCAGGGTTTCTTGACAAGATCGTAATGTCTGACCCCACAGGCAGCCTCTTTTTATTAAAGAGTTAAATCTGATGATAGATTAATAGAAACTTTGTAAAATCTTATATTGGTAATAGTAGTTGTTGTTTTTATAAGGTGTAAGGGAATACAGAAATGTTCAGTGATGGAGTGGTTATACATTCTTGCCTCACATATAAGAATAAGCTTGAGAGACCCAGGCCTGCAGTTTGTGGAGAAGAAAGCTGATGTTGAATTTTGAGGGAATGGTCAGTGATTCTTAAATTTGGCAATGGTATAACAAATTCCTTTTCAGGAAATATAAGATATTTGGGTTCATTCTAGAATTGTTTTTGAGATACTGGTAGCAAGATTTGGAACCAGAACTGCTGCATATATTTGTATGATCTGTGCCCTACAGCAAGAGAACAAAAGAAAGCTAAAATTCTATCCACAATCTGAGCTTCCCAAGCCATGTGTGCTTTTTAATAATTTACCCACCCCATGGGAACTCTTTTTTGCAGTTTGTCTGCCAGGAGGGGTCACCTTTTTGCAATTGGCCCAAGGCATAATATATGCTAATTCAACTCTATTTGGAACCTAACACCTGGAGTAATTTTTAATCAGTTTGTCAGCAAAAGTTCTTCTCTGGGGTTATTTGATGATTAAATATTATTAGATTTTAGCTAAAGGGGGTTCTGGGGTTTCTGAAACATGGGGCTACTGCTAAAGAACTGTAAATTCAGAAGCAATAGCACAACTAAAACTCAACAGAAATGCATACTTCTTTAAGTCTTTTTGCAAGAGCCTGTACTGTGGACAAATATGAGCCAATTCTTTAGGCGTTAATCTTTATTTCTGGGAAGGGAACAGCTGTGATTCAAACTGATTGCCTTCCATCCTGATACTATGTTTAGTCTGATGTTAAAAAGTCAACCGAAAACAAAACTTACATAAGACATTTGAAACTAGTCAGTTTAAAATAGAATAATTGATTTTATAGAAAGAATATTAGGCTGGAAGCTAGGAAACTCATACCTCTAGCTCTTACTCTGCCATGAATTCACTGTGTCCCAGTGCAAGTAACTTAACCTCTCTGGCCCTCAGTTTCCATCTGTAAAGTGAAAGAAGTACACCAAATATAAGGTATTTTTCAGTCACCTTATATTTCAGTTTCTAACATTCTGTGATTTAAAAAATAGTAAAAAACCTTTTCTATCCAGATCTTTAATTGTTGTTAAATACATTGGTAGAGAAGCATTCTACTTTAAATCATCTGAGCCAAATAATGATTTTTGCCTACTCGTTCTTGTTTTTCAGAAACTCTGTGAAGGCATATTTAAAGTCCTTATAAAGGACATCCCAACAACATGTCAAGTGTCCTGCCTAGAAGTACTCCGCATTCTCTCCAGAGACAAAAAGGTTTTAGTTCCTGTAACAACTAAGGAAAATATGCAGATACTGCTGCGACTAGCCAAGCTAAATGAGTTGGATGATTCTTTGGAAAAGGTGTCGGAGTTCCCAGTTATTGTGGAGTCATTAAAATGTCTGTGTAACATAGTGTTCAACAGTCAGATGGCACAGCAGCTCAGCCTGGAACTTAATCTTGCTGCAAAGCTCTGTAACCTCCTGAGAAAGTGCACGGACCGGAAATTTATCAATGACATTAAGTGCTTTGACTTGCGCCTACTCTTCCTTCTGTCACTTTTGCACACCGACATCAGGTCACAATTGCGCTATGAGCTCCAGGGACTACCGCTGCTAACCCAGGTCTTGGAAAGTGCCTTTAGCATCAAGTGGACCGATGAGTATGAATCGGCCATAGACCATAATGGACCTCCTCTCTCACCTCAGGAGACAGACTGTGCCATTGAGGCCCTCAAAGCTCTCTTCAATGTGACGGTAGACAGTTGGAAGGTCCATAAAGAGGTAAGGTAGAGAAGGCTATTTTTATCTACCTGGAATTTAATTGTTCTGGCACATCCCTAGAGTTTCCTGCAAGAGAAGAATACAAGTTGGGAAAGGAAAAAGTTCCCACTTCTCCCATTAAGCAATTGTATTACCCAGGATATACTTCTTAACTGTTGTAAGTCTTATTCTTTCCATTTTTGTAATAATACCTATCAGAATAGGGTGAATATGGACTACTATTTTGTAAGATGCCAAATATAGTTAGTATTCTGAGTTGCATTATTACTTCTCTCTTTTTAAGAGTGCCTCTTTCAGGAATAAGGCCTAAATGATAAGATTTGAAGGGAAACAAAACAACGTGGTTGATAAAGGTATAGGCATTTTCAGTGGCTGCCATCTTAAAGAAAAGCTAAGACAGATCAAGCCAATTGAAGTTGATCAATCAGAATTGGTGTCTGCTCAGAAGAGAAGAAGATGCTCTGTGTATGCCTATCATCCCAGTCTCCAGGGGGTTTCTCTATAGTGTTAGATAACTATCCGAGGTGTAAGACCACAACTAGATCTGTGCTCATATGTAAGTTCTAGAAAATAAGCTGATAATATTAGAGTATGGGAAAGGTTATTTTAAACCACTTGACTTATTTCTAGACATATATCCTTCACGGCTGCTTGAACTCTCCAGCAACCCAAAGTGAGACAGATTCGATAGTTTACAATTGAGTACCTGCAAGAACAATATGCTAAATAGGAAACTTAGTTTAAGGAAGTCAACAAATTAAGTGAAGTAGACATAAACTTTTTCCTTCCTTCTAGAAGTATAACATTTCACATTTACTCTCTTTTTAGCCTTAAATAACTAGTGGAATTCAGCCCTTCCAGTAAAAAGAGAGAGAGATTTTGGTACCAGAGCAAATTGTCTTTTCTGACAATTGACTTTTAAGATTTAGCTAACATTTTGCTGTGTCCATTTGAAACACTTCTCACCCATGAATAAAGATGTGTTTTTGTCAGCAACCTACTTTAAAAGGATTATCTCAGTACAGTGCTATAGTGGGAGTATGCATACATCTGAGTTTTAAAGTGCAAATAGGTCTGTATTTTGAAACCAGATATTTGAAGATCATTCCTAACAGTTGTTTTAGGTGACTGTAGTATGGTCAGTTTTTCCTGGGACTTGGCAAGAAAAGATGTGGAAAGCCCACATGCTCCATTTATGCATTGAAACCAAATATTTGGAAGTATTTAAAATGTTATGTCTCTGTGCTTATTTTGTACCTTCTGTGGCTATTTTTCTTATGCTGTTTGTTTTGGGGTTTTTAAGTTCTCAATTTGAGACCTTAAACTTCTGAGTTTTGCTATTATAGAGCTCCCTATTATTTCAGTTGTAACCAGAATAGTAGCTCACACTGTTCAGATTCCTGACAAAAAAGGGTTTAAAATTCAGTGGCTACACATCAGTATATGTATGAGATGGATGACAGGTAATAAATATCAGTGTATTGAGATTATCTCTCATTAGTGTACTTTACTTATAAGTAATGTCAGAGCTAGAAGAAGCTTTAGAAGACGTTGAAGTAGCAAATCCTCATTCTGTGTTATAGAATATTTATTTTCCAAAGGATACATGAAAAGGATCAGTAATCCTGGAGCCAGGTATCTCTTACCTTATACCTGTTGTGAGTCAGCTGATACAGCCATTATAAAATATGCCCATTTAAATGTGACTCTGGCTATTATTGAAGTGCTTAGAAATTTAAATAGTATTGAAAATAAGATTCTTGCCAACTCAGTTAGATAAGAATGTCTTCATGAGTTTCCGGAGTCAACTTTTGGCAAACATTTAGTCATTCATTCATCCAGTCAGTTAATTGCTAGATAGTATGCCAAGCATTATGTAATATATTGGCAAATAATAGGCATTGTCTTTGCCTTCATGAAACTTCAGTTTTTTAGGTGAGATAGGTAATAAGTCAGTAAACAGATATATAATTCAAATTCTGTTAAGTACTAGGATATAAATATCACACTGATTGAGAATACTTAGTAAAAGAAATTTTCTGAAAGTCTCTACTGAGATCTGAAAACACAACGATTCAGTCATTTGAAAAACCGGAGGGTGAACATTTTATGGAAGTTAAACAGTATATGGAAAGACAGAGACCAAAACATAGAGTACTTTCTATTGAGGTACCCACAAGGTAGCATAAAGAAAATCTCTCACCAGGATGCAAAGAAACTTGCTACTAAGAGTCCATTTACCTGAATTTTAATATCTTTTTTGTTGTCAGACAAAAGACAGTTTACTTCAATTGGACAAGCACCTAAAGAATTGCAAGTATTTTAAAAAAATAAAAGGATATGGAAACTTATTGTACAGAAGAATCCAGCTTTTAAAATAAACGTTATTTTCCTTTTTATGAAAATAATATATGTTCACTGTAGAATAGGAAAAAGGCATATGAACAATAAGAAATACAAATTACCTATGAGCTAACCACTCAAAGATAAGCACTTTTTTCCTTTTCTTTTTTTGGTGGTGGGGGCAGACGGAGTCTTGTTGTGTCACCGAGGCTGGAGTGCAGTGGTGCTACTTCTGCTCACTGCAACCTCTGCCTGTCAGGTTCAAGCAGTTCTCCTGTCTCAGCCTCCAGAGTAGCTGGGACTACAGGCCCATGTCACCACGTCTGGCTATTTTTTGTATTTTCAACAGAGATGGGATTTCACCATGTTGGCCAAGCTGGTCTTGAACTCCTGATCTCGTGATCCACTCACCTCGGCCTCCCAGAGTGCTGGGATTTGGCCTCCCAAAGTGCAGAGTCTTGTCTGTCATATAGGCTGGAATGCAGTGATGTGATCGTAGCTCACTGCAGCCTCACACTTGGGCTCAAGTCGTCCTCCCGAGTAGCTGGGACTAGGTGCAGGCCACCACATTCGGCTAATTACTTTTTATTCTTTTAAGGCATGGGTCTTGCTATGTTGTTCACGCTGGTTTTCAACTCCTAGCCTCAAGCAGTCCTCCTACCTCAACCTCCCAAGTAGTTGAGATTACAGATGTGAGCTACTGCACCAAGCACTGTTTCCCTTTTGGTGTATGTCTTCCTTTTTTTTGAGACAAGAGTTTTGCTCTTATTGCTCAGGCTGGAGGGAGTGCAATGGCACGATCTTGGCTCACTGCAACCTCCGCCTCCTGGGTTCAAGTGATTCTCCTGCCCCAGCCTCCTGAGTAGCTGGGATCACAGGCATGCACCACCACACCTGGCTAATTTTTGTGTTTCTAGTAGAGATTGGGTTTCTCCATGTTGGTCAGGCTGGTCTCAAACTCCCGACCTCAGGTGATCTGCTTGCCTGGGCCTCCCAAAGTGCTGGGATTACAGGCGTGAGCCACCATGCCCGGCTGGTGTGTATCTTTCTAACTATTCTTCATTGTATAATATATAAACAAACATATAGATGTAAATTTTTACAAAAATGCAATCATTTAACAATCTTAGTCTTTTTTCTTCACAATAAAAGTTTATAAAGAGTAGGTTTTCAAAATATGTTTCTTTAAGCCATCAGGTTCCTAGGAGTGGCCTCTGGGAGTAAGTGGACAGTGTTCCCAGTTCCTCATCCTTACTTTAAATAAAGAGCACCAATTGTTGTTGCTATTGCTATTGATTTTCTTTAAATATAGGTTGTAATTAAGATTTAATTTGGGTATAAAAAGGGTTCTGCAACCAAAAAGAAATTTTTGACAACCACCTTCTACCTTCTTGTGAAATAATACATACTAATATGTATAAACAGATCTATGAAAAATGAAGAATATCGCTGGGTGCAGTGGTGGCTCATGCCTGTAATCCTAGCACTTTGGGAGGCTTCAGCACAGGAGTTTGAGACCAGCCTGGGCAACATAATGAGACTTAATCTCTACAGAAAAATAAAAAAAAGATTAAAAATTATTCAGGCATTGTGGCATGTGTGTGTAGTCCTAACTACTTGGGAGGCTGAGATGGGAGGATCACTTGAGCCCAGAAGGTTAAGGCTGCATGGTTATGCCACTGCACTCCTGCCTGGGTAACAGTGTCTCAGAAAAAAAAAGAAAGATACATCAAGTTTTAACACATCTCCCTTTGAAGACACTTAACGTTGTTTACAGTTGCTTGCTGTCTTAAATTCCAGTGATTTTTCTTATAAAATCTTTGTGGATATGTTCCTGAAATTGGCAGGCCAGAAGGTTTCAAAGTTTTAAGATGTTTTTATATATGTTGCTAATTTTACCTTCAGAAAAATATTACTGGGTTATACCTTTTCAAACCCTGGGCATTTCACTTTTTAAATCTTTGCCTATTTCACATCTTGACAGTTACAGAAAATACAAACGTTTGGTTTTGGCTTTAAACTGTTTTAGTTATTTTTATGACCACTTTCATTTACAGTTCACCAAAAATAGAAAATTAATGACTAGGCTTTTCTTGAGGTTTAGCAAATTAGTGCAATTTGTTCATTTTAGATTCATGCCTCAATGTTAAATTCGTGCCTGCTTTCTGATGCCATCAGCAGATTAATTTGGAGTTTGCTTTCCATTCAGTGGGAAATGTAGCTAGACTTATTTCAACATGTGGAATCAGCCTCTCTCTCCCTTTCCTAAAGACACTGTGTTTTAAAAGGCCAGTTGATTTCTTTAGCAGGATATAAAGTCAGTTTTAGAAAAGTTGATTGAAATGGTCTTGTCTTCCTCCTGCTTTAACACTTTTCTAAATGTCTCTGTTGATGGAATAGAGCATGTTATTCCAGGGACTGTTAGGGATCCCTAGACCACACTCGCTTCTCCAGTGCTTCCAGGGTATCAGTGCAGTGTAATAAGAAAGTACAGACCAGCAGACATGTTAGAAACAGACAGCCAAGTGCAAACAGAGAAATACAAGTATCTGAGTAGTCAAAGGATACCATCTGAATAAGATAAAACAGTGTCCATAGAAGTTAATTAGGAATGTCACATTGTAACAAAAGAGGTTAGTTCCATGATTATTTTAGAGACTTTGAAGGACATATAAGTAGTGGAATCTGTAATTAAGATGAAAGCTTCTTAATCTGTGATTAAGATGAAAACTGTGTAAAGAAGATCCCAGTGAATTTCCTGAGTTTTTTTTTTTCTGTCTTTTAATGTTATCTCATTTTGATTTTCACTATCACAACCAAGCCTGCTTGGTCTCTTTCTCTTCCTTTACCCTTCATCCTTATGGACTTATTTTCTCTCTCATCCTTTGAAGGTGATATCATTTCAGGAGGAGAGAATATTGATGCCCTGAAAATAGCAAAACTAAATTAGGAAGCAATTAATAAACAGTTGTATAAGCTGTGTTTGTATAATGTTTTATGAAAAACAATTGCATTTCATTTCTGGTATCCTTGTGATACAGTAGCATTAACCCCATTTGACAAATGAGGACAGTGAAGATCAGAGAGTTTAAACTGCTTATGGAAAGTCACACAGTAGAATAACGAACAGTAGAAAATAGTGTTTACTTTAAGTTTTGTTAAGACTTCTTAAATGATAGCACTCATCCAACAAATATTTATTGAGACATAGACGAATGGGCTAGAACAGAGTTGATACAGTCAGCTGACTTATGATACAAGTAACAATGAAGTGCAATAGTGAAAGAATGGGCATTTTAATAAATGGGGCTTTATCAATTGTATGGCCATATGGAAAAAAATGAATTTGAATCCCTATATTATACCAGATGTAAAAATTTAATTTGAGATGAATAAGAGACCTAAATATACAAGGTAAAATAATAAAGCTTAGTGAAGAGTATCTTCATGACTTTATCTCATGCAAGGAAGGTATTTTGTAAATAAGCAAAGATTTCTAAAACAGGACAAAATAAGGATCAAACCATAAAGGAAAGAAATAACAAAACAATCTTTATTAAAGTGAGTTCATCAAAAGAAGCAAAAAGACAGGACACTGGAGGAGAACAAATGTGCGATGACTGTCTTCAGAATACATTAAAAAGTCCTACAAACCCATAAAAATAAAAATCAGACAACCCAGTAGAAAAATAAGCAAAAGGCTTAAACAGGAACTTCACAAAAGAGATATCCAAATGACTAATAAACATATGAAAAGGTGTTCAACTTTATTAGTCACCAGAAAAATGCATACTACAAATAAGAAATCACTACATGTCCATGAGAATGACCATAACTATAACTGATTAAAAAGGCTGACTATAACAAGTAATGGTGCCCCTCTAGAGCCACTGGTGGGGTATAAATGGGTAAAAAGCACTTCAGTTTTGCAGTACCTTGTAAAGCTTGTCATATGGATATAACTTGTGACTCAGCATCTCTTCTCTAGTGTGTGTACCTGTAGATATCAAATAACATGTAAAAAGTAGGTTCACAGCAGCATTTTTCAAGATAGCCCCGTGCTGGAAACAGTCCAAGTGTCAATCAGGAGTAGATAAAAGTAAATTGTGGCATATTTATATATTGAAATACTATACAGCAGTGCTTTCTTTTCTTTCTTTTTTTTTTTAATTGTACTTAGGTTCAGCAGTGCTTTCTTATCTGTAGTGAAGGACCAGATTTTTTTCCCTAAAAATCTGTCAGAATGCAACTCTTGTATAATACAGTATTACACACAATGCCAAACTGCTCAGAAGTTTCTAAATGTTCACGCATACCTTCCGTACTCATGGTGTTGCGGATCAGTGATGAACAGGATGTGGACCAGCAGTGGTACGCAAACATACTTCAAATAGCACTGCTCTCAAACAGTGAAAAATAACACACTGCAACTAGACAGAGGAATGTGAATGAATCTCAGAAGCCAACACAAGAATATGTATTTTATGATTCCATACATATAAAGTTCAATAACAACCAAAATACTAACCTGTAACATTAACAAGGTCATTTGAAGGGGATATGGGGAAAATTCTGAGATTCTTAATTTTGGCATTACATGATTTTTATACTGGTTGTATGACTGTGCTCATTTTGTGAAAATTTAGCTGTACACTAATGATTTGGGTACTTTCCTGTATGTACATTATACATAACATTTACATTAAAATTCATTGATGACCTATTAAACACACACCCTCTTTCCTCATTAAGGTAATAGATTAGTGGAGGAAACAAAGTATATGCAAGTAAACAAAGGTGAAGTTACAAATTATGATTTCATGAGAGAAAGAAGAATCTTCTTTGAGAAGGTGCTTTAGCTGAGACCTGGAGTACACAAAGGAATCAGCGATACAAAGAGCAGAGGCAAACAATCCAGGGATTTTAGTAGTTGTTTTAAGTAGAGAAATGGAGATAATTTAGTGGATTTAGAGTAAGAGAGGGTATTGTAGACACAGGGCGCAACTTAGGAGTTGATGTTATCAAAACTGGAAAAGGCGTAACTAGGGTAAAAAGTAGAATTTTTGGTTTGCAGCTGCAAATAATGGAAAGACCAAAATGGATAGATTTACAAAAGGCTGTCAACATTAGCATAAAAGAGAAAGATTATTTTATCTAAAATAAAGGAAAATCTAATTTGAAAGGAAGCGTATTTCCTAGTTAATTTTTAAAACCCAAGGGACATATGATCTTATCAAGAGTTCAGTAATGGATGTGTTTCACATGGGTATTTAACATATGAGAGAATTTTTATTCAGATGTTTGAGATGGATATTGAATGGGACAACATTCTTTCCAACCCTGCCGTTTTAGTGTCTCTGTCATAACTAGTCCCTCTTTGTTTTTTCCCTTTCCCCCTACAATTATTTATCATTTGTTTCAGCTCTATCAGACTTGCCTTTTGTTCCCTTCTTCTGTTATACTTCTCCCTAACTTTCAAATGTTTTATTGAAAGTATTAAAGTACTTTTATGCGTATCATTTTCTTTAATCCTTTGTAACCCTGACAGAACCCTCCAGTATTTGGAGATTCATGTGGGGAAACTGCGGCTCAGAGAAACGATATGACTTGTCTAAAGTGACAATCTAGACTCATGACCCCGAGTGCAGTGCCTTTATTTCATTTAGGCCACTGAGGCCCTCTTCTCCTCCAACTCTATACATGATGATTTTATGTTTAAAATATTATTGTCCACATTATGAGTTGTGAAAGTGTACCCCAATTACTTGCTAGATTTTGTGAGCAACATCTTCCTAGAAGGGCTATGTGAATTCTATGTATAAATATAGGATATATGTGTATAATTTATGAAAATATATCACTTCACGTGGACTTGAAATCAACAATGTGTTAAGAAGTTTTATAATTTTTTAGTAGTTTTTGAGGTAGTTGAAGTCTTCCTGAAATATGACATATCCAGGCTATCATAGTTATCTCTAATTTCATGTGTCTTCTTAACTATTTAAAATCTGGAAGAAGAAAGATATAACTTTCATGCAGATAATTAAAGAAAGTATAATGGCCCACGATCTCACTAAAAATGAAGAAGTAAACCAAATGATTATTCAGGGCTTAGTTATTTCCTATTGTTTGTCTTCTTCCCTCTAACTCCCTGTGTCTCTTTAATACCACTGCCAATGAGTAAACATTGGAGATCACTTGTTTTTCATTACTTGCTGGTAGTTTTGAGGGAATTAGGATATTAAAATTAATTAAAATGAAGTTGGTGGATCTATTGCTTTGAAATTTAAGAGATGAGACATTTTTATTAAGGATGTATAACCAGCCTCTGAAATACCTGGTTAGCATCACATCTGTTGGAACTTTTATAATGACTAGTAAACTATAACACTGTACCATAGAACAAACAAACTTAGGCTTTTTGGAAATGAAAAAATCTCCAGTGGAATTGAATCTTAAGAAGGTAAACCAGAGTGGCTATTTCAACATTTCTGGAAGTGGTTGTAGTTGTTCATATGAGATAGTGACTGTTTACTTAGTATTGCCTCTGGAATTCTTCGTTGGATAATCTACCATTTACAATGTATGGTATAAGAATGTTTGGGGTGGGCGAGAGATTTAGCAATGTAGCAGATCCCTCTGTTAAGGCATTCAACCCCCAATTTTTCCTCTCCTCTTTTTTATTTGCCATAGAGTGATTCTCATCAGTTTCGTGTAATGGCAGCTGTCCTTCGTCATTGTTTACTAATCGTAGGTCCAACTGAAGACAAAACAGAAGAGCTACACAGGTGGGTAAGCTCTGTATGATATCTCAATGAAGGACATCATCAATTCCTGTTGGTTTCATGCATCTAATTTCAATTGTTTGTTATAAACACAAGAAAGTGAAAATATTACAGTAAATCAGGTAACTGGTAGGTCAGAAATCATTACCATGCCCCAATGAGAAATTTTTATTCTGCCCCCTTTGACTTTCTTATATCGAGGGTCAACAAGAGTAGAGAATTTGGCATTTGTTGCAAATGTCACAGATAGTTATTGTTCTTGGTTTTATCCAGAAAAACATAGTACACATTTATTGAGCTCTTATTCTATGGTATTGTGCTAAGTGCTTTATAAAGATTAACTTCTTTTAATCACCACCCCAACATTACAAGGTAGATTCTGCAGCTTTTCCCTTTCAATAGATGAGAAAACTGAGGATAGAAAGATAAAGCAATTTCTCTGAGATCATACAGCCCTAACATGTGAAATAGCCAGGATTTAAAACCTGCTTTTAATTACTACATTTAGCCAATACTCTCACTAATTTTATTTGAAGAGTATTTACCAAAAAGTACATATTTTGGGAATGATAGTTTTTTTTTTTAAAAAAAAAAACTTGTAAGAATTAAGTCACAGCGTCTAGTGTTAAAATATATGAAATAGGCCAGGCGTGGTGGCTCACACCTGTAATCCTAGCACTTTGAGAGGCCGAGGTGGGTAGATCACTTGAGGTCAGGCGCTAGAGACCAGGCTGGCCAACATGGTGAAACCTCATCTCTACTGAAAATACAATAAAAGTAGCTGGGCATGGTAGCACATCCCTGTGATCCTAGCTACTCCAGAGGCTGAGGCAGGAGAATCACTGAACCTAGGAGATGGAGGTTGCAGTGAGCCAAGGCCACACCACTGAACTCCAGCCTAGGCAACAGAGTGAGACTCCGTCTCAATCAATCAGTCAATCAACCAATCAATAAAAAATAGTTCAGCTGGGTGCCATCGCCCATGCCTGTAATTCTAGTACTTTGGGAGGCTGAGGCATATAGATCAGTTGAGCTCAGCCTGGGCAACATGGCAAAACCCTATCTCTACTGAAAATACAAAAATTAGCCAGTTGTGGTGGTGCACATCTGTGGTCCCAGCTACTTGGGAGGCTGAGGTGGGAGAATTTCTTGAACCTCGGGAGGCAAAAGTTGCCATGAGCTGAGATTGCACCACTGCACTCCAGCCTTAGTGACAAAGTGAGACCCTGCCTCAAATAAAATAGTTCAAATTTTATGATGTGTCTGTTAGAACTATTAATGGACTGCTGTAAAAATTTATTGTACTCTGAGAACAACTGAATAAGAATAAATGCATTTTTCCAGTTCTCTTTCCATTCTGGATTAGATTATAATAACAAGAGTTCTGACTTCATCATGATACTCATGGTGCTTTATTCTCTATGAATGCAAGTAGCATTTTAAACAATTCAAATAAATTAATATCTGCAAACAAATTACTTTGGCATTAACTCTACAAAGAATTTAACATAACGTTGTTCTTAATGGTAGAAATTACCTTTTGAACACTTAGAATATTCAGTTTTCCAAAATACAGCTTAAGTAAAACTTTGCAGAGAAACAGCCAGAGTGTAAAATGAAACGTGTTTAATTATTATTTTTCAGTCAAATCCAAATTCTATTTGTGATCAGCAACTTATTTGATATTGTACTGAATTTGTTGGTAGGTTATCTCAGGGTACTCCCTGCCATGCAGCCTGTCCAAAGATTGTTTTCTTCTTGATTAAAAAGTGTAATTTTTCTCTGTAGCTGCAAATCAAACATTCCTTTAATTTTCGTAAGACAGTGCCTTTAAAAAAAATCGGATTAACTGCAATAAATCATATCCTAACAAGATTTTATTAAGCATTTTGACCCACTATAATTTTTTTTGTAATTAAGAGAGACTAGAAATTTAGACCCTAAAACTAAGAGAAAATGGCTTATAAGCCCAAGAGTAAATTGATTTTTTTAAAGAAATCAGGATATCACAAATTAAATCATCATACAAGGATGTGAAAGGAAAGCATTTTGACTGAAATGGCTATACTAGTCACAAATACATTGCCAAAGCTTTCTCTGAATAATGAATTTAATACCTTAACACAGTCCACAGTATTTGTTGAAAGAGAGCAAAACTATATAATAGAGGTTTTTAAAATAAAATTTTTAAAAAAGTAATCAGATTTTAAATTTTCCTTAGTGATGCTTGCTTTTTTCTTTAAATTCACTTTTTATCTTAAAAGTTACTTGGATAAAAATCTATTAGCTTCACTATAAATAAGAAGTATCCCTAGAATCACAGACTGGATTTATGAGTATTTCTCAAAGGCTTTCCTGGGAGATTGAGGTTTCTGCTGACTTAACAGTTTATCTGGAATGGCCTTGCATGTTCCTTTAATCAGAATTAGAGTGATTAGTATCATTTTGAGCAGTAATGACTCTAGGCTAATCCATTTAAATACAGTGAAAACTGCACTAACCTCAAAATGCTATTTTAGGAAGCTTACTGGAATTGTCTCATCTGCCAAATTCTGCTCTTCTGTAGTGAAGTAACATCTCAAATTCCATTTTTAAAAGTTATTTTGAAATAGGTGACCCTAGATAGTATAGTGTATGGTTCTGCATTAACATCAAACCCAAAGAATTGTGATGATGATTAAATGAGAGGTTCATAAAGCACCCCTTCCTGGCAATGAGAAAACAGTAAATGGCAATTGCTGCCACTGCCACCACCACTGCCAATGTGCCACTGATGTGCTGCTTCTATTAGTATTATGATGTGCTACTTCTATTGGTATTATGATAAACATACTCACTTTTAGAATATTTCATTATTTTAAATCTTTCTTTAAAAGTTGTTTGTTGATTTTGATATGCTGTTTAGGAATGTATGCCTGTGTTTATCCTGTGATCATATAAAGAAATCTTTTTTTTGCCGGGCGCGGTGGCTCAAGCCTGTAATCCCAGCACTTTGGGAGGCCGAGGCGGGTGGATCACGAGGTCAAGAGATCGAGACCATCCTGGTCAACATGGTGAAACCCCGTCTCTACTAAAAATACAAAACATTAGCTGGGCATGGTGGCGCGTGCCTGTAATCCCAGCTATTCAGGAGGCTGGGGCAGGAGAATTGCCTGAACCCAGGGGGCGGAGGTTACGGTGAGCCGAGATCGCGCCATTGCACTCCAGCCTGGGTAACATGAGTGAAACTCCGTCTCAAAAAAAAAAAAAAAAAAAGAAATCTTTTTTTTTAATCCAAGTGTTTCTGAAGCCAGATTAAGTTCTATGATATATGCATGTTAGGAGCCTGTAAAGGTGCTTTAGGAGAAAAGCAAGTTAAAAAAAATAGCCTGGGCTGGGCGCAGTGGCTCATGCCTGTAATCCCAGCACTTTGGGAGACCGAGGTGGGCGGATCACGAAGTCAGTAGTTCAAGACCAGCCTGGCAAATATGGTTAAACTCCACCTCTACTAAAAATACAAAAATTAGGCGGGCATGGTGACAGGCGACTGTAGTCCCAGCTACTCAGGAGAATTGCTTGAACCCTCAAGGCGGAGGTTACAGTGTGCTGAGATTGGGCCACTGCACTCCAGCCTGGGTGAAGACTGAGACTCGTCTCCAAAAAAAAAAAAAAAAAAAAAAAAAAAATAGCCTGGCAGCTTTTTCTGATATGCTGTCTTTGTAAGACAGTGCCATTTTTACAGAGAAGTCAAGAGGACATGAACATGGAGATGAAATGAGTTAGCATGCAAAGACAGCAGACCTTGACCTTCATTTCCACTACTCAGCATTTTAGATGGTTTTTAAAATCTATTCTTTTTCCTTTTGTCTATACTTGGTTGTAACAGGTAGGTTATTGGTATGATCCATCTTTTTTGCTTCATTGAAGGACATCCTAATTCTGTTCATCTCTATGTGCCTGAAAGTATTTTTAGCACTCCAGTTCATAATCAATAAGCTAATGTATAAACACTTAGCTCAAAAGAGTTTGCATGTGGTTGTGGTTTTATTTTATTTTGGAGAGAAGGGATAAAATCAGGATGGCTTGTATGCTGATGAGAAGACGGGAGGACCAGATTTGATTTAATTTATTTTAGGCTCTCAATCTCGTTTTCTTATACTCACTGAGTACATTGGTATTCACAAAGCTTTTTGTTATTTTCTTTGTTTAGATTAATTCATTTTGTCTCACATATTGAAGGGGACAATATAGTACATAATACAGTACCTAATAACACCTTATTACAATGCTAAATATAATGTCTTAAACATGGCAGACTTTTTTTCTTTCAGTTTTTTTAATAGTGGTAAAATACAGTTATAAAATTTGCCATCTTTTAAATGTACGATTTAGTGGTTCTATTTATAATGTTGTGCAACCATCACCACCATTCATCTCCATAACTCTTTTCATTTATTCATTAAGATGGGTCCATCTTCTCCACTGCACACAGAGGTGTTTTTCAAAAGCAAATGTCTACTTTAAATCTTGTCATGGCTCCTCTTGGTCTTAAGGATTAAGAGAAAACTTTTTGGCAGCAGGGTTGATGGGAGATAATTGTGTAAGTATTTATGCTCTGTAGAATCATGTGGAAAATGTTTCTCCTGGCCAGTTCCCTCTTTAATCCTGTATATATGATTCTACCAAACCTTTGGATATGTATGTCAAAATTTATTTCCAAGCTCATATTCTATTTCATTTGTCTGTATAGCTTCAGGCCAGTAACACACTGTTCTGGTTACTGTAGCTTTATAGTAAGTTTTGAAATCAGTAAGTGTGAGTCCTCTAGCTTTGTTCTTCCTTTTCAAGATTATTTTGACTATTCAGAGTCTTTGAGATTCCATATGAATTTTAAGGTGGGTTTTTCTATTTCTAAAAAGAATGTCATGGGGATTTTGGTAAGGATTGCATTGAACCTATAGAATGCTTTGGGTTGTATTGATATTTTAACAAGACTAAGTCTTCTAATTACACATGGTAGACTTTTAATAAATGTTTGAAAATTGAGTGATTTCACTTCTGTTTATTTAGTGAGCACTACTATGTGTTAGGCACTATGCTGAGTAACAAAGATGAATACAGCACAGTCTCTGTTCTCCATGACTCAATAGGTAAGACAGATTTGTAAGTAAATAAGTAGAGTTCCTTTGATGAGCGCTGTGTTAGACATGAATAAGCTTATATAGTTGTACAGAAAAGGAGAATTTACTTTGTCTAGAGAGATCGAAAAGGGGTTTGGATTGGTTTTGTTGTTATAAAGCTCTTAACTCTTTAAACTGGATCTCTGTAAATGACAGTCATTTAGGTGAACAGATGCTTTCTGAACTATAGCTGAGTACTGTTCTAGGTGCTCTGAGGACTGAACATTACATACCTGGAGGAACATGGAGACTAAATTCCCTGACTGCCCAATTTAGATTAAGACCCCCTACACACACACACACACACACACACACACACACACACACACACACACACACACATATCTTGTCACTGTCTTATCATCTCCTTTTATTTTTTTCATGGGGAGAAAAGACATAAATGTTATGAAAGCTAAATAACAATTCAATACAAGAATAGAGAGATAGCACAGATACTTTTGAGTAGTTTCCCAGTAAATTAATTATTCCAATAATTGCTAATAGAATTCAAAGGGCAAAATTGCTATGGTCTGGCATGATGAGGAAGGTCTTCCTTGCTCAAATGATACCTGTCCTGGCCTTTTTCAGACCTCTAGTCCCATGATGATTCCTTTTGCTCCTATCTGTAAGTCTTCTTGTAGGTTTACTTTCTTCCATCTCTATTCTAAAACATTTGTTCATCATTTCAACCTTTTTCCACTCCATTACCGTGTCCTGCCAGTCTTAAAACATTCAACCCTAGATTTGTCAGCCCACCTTTCTCCATAGGCTGCTGAGCCCTAAGGGAAAGTTTTACTTAATCTGACAGATGGATCTATCTTCTCCACTGCACACAGAGGTATTTTTCAAAAAGCAGATGTCTTTTGGAAGTCTTTTCAGGGCCATTCTCTGAGTTAAGGATTAAGAGAAAAGGTTATTGATCACTGTGCATGTGTTTATGATATGTAGTCTTGTGTGGAAAATCTGTTTCCCCTGGTCAGTTCTTTCTTTTATCCTGTGTGTATGATTCTACCAAACCTTTGCAACTTTCTGAAGGCCTTCTCCACCCCCTTATCCTCAGCAGATAACGTGTTTTTACTTCGTTTTTATTTATGGATATTTAGGGTGGCTTGGCAACATGAGGTGGGTGTTGTGAGATTACGAGAAAACTTAAAGCCTTCAAATACATTTAAGTATGGCCATTGAAGCCTGACATCTGGATTAAGTCTCAACCCTTTCCACAGGACTTCAGGGCAGAATATCATGCTAAAGTGTCAAGAGTCTCTGCCTACAGGTACTGTAAAATGTACCTGTTCTTTCCTATTTTCTGCCAGTCTCAGGAAATTAAGTGGCTCTCTCCCTGCCCAGGGTTAATGCCCACACTTTTTTCTTCTCCCTCTTGAGGCCTTATTTCAGCACTGAACTCCTGTCTTCAGTCTCTCCTTTGGGCTTTATCCCTTCAATATGTGACATGCTGAGATGTATCCCATTTGTGAGGGAAAAAAATCTTCTATCAGGTCTTTATCTCCTCAGAGATATGAGGCTGTTTCTTCCCTTTCTTTGGCAGCTAAGTTTTTTGACAGTGTTTTTTGTGCCGTTAGCCTCTAAACATTTTGATCATATTCCTAATCAGTAAAAATTTTTGAATATATCTTTGAATATATTTATTTACATATACCTTTTATGCATATACTGCTAAACTGACATATGAAATAGATCATGAAATTATGCACACACAATAAAAAGGGATAACAAAGATTAATATTTTAAAGGAGACTTTTAAAATTAACCTGCTACTTAAAATTATCAAATTTTAAGTGCTACTTAACCTAACTTTTGAAATTATCAAATAGCAGAGGTTTTTCTTGATGTTCTGCACACTTAATATTTAAGTACCTTGTTAAATTTGGTGGCTTTGAACTACCATTAGCTAATAGCTCTGGGCACGTTATGTACTTGACATGTTTGGATGTTTTGTCCCCACCAAATCTCATGTTGAAAGGTAACCCCTAGTGTTGGAGATGGGCCTAGTGGGAGGTGTTTGAGTCATGAGGGTGGATCCTCATGAATGCTTGGTGCTGTCCTCGCCATAACAAGTGAGTTCTCACTCTGATCACTCAAGATCTAGTTGTTTAAAGAGCCTAGCACCTTCTCCCTCTCTCTCTTGCTCCTGCTCGTGCTGTGTGATACGCCTACTCACCCTTCGTCTTTCACCATAACCGTAAGCTTCCTGAGGCCCTCACCAGAACCCAAGCAGATACAAGTGCTGTGCTTGTATAACCTACAGAACTGTGAGCCAAATAAACCTTTCTTTGTACATTACCCAGTCTTAGCTATTCCTTCATAGCACTAATATGGTTCTTAAGGCAAGACTCCTTAGTATCGTAGTTGTAAATTCATGTTACAGATATTTCCGGTTTTTCTAAAACTGGCTTCTTGTAGGTTCTGTTTGGATTTTCCTTGTTTTGACTCATGATATGGCATATAAAAGGCTCTGCTGTTTTCTTGTCCTTTGCTTATGCTACTTATTTTCAGTGTTGGTGTCTGTATTATAGGAATTATTTAAAATAGTTTGTTCATTTTATAAGAATTTGTTTAGTTAGAACTTGATAAAATATATAAACCCCGTTAACTGAGCATATGTAAACTGTAATATGGCCAATGAAGAAACCAAATGAGTGACCAGGAAGGAAGGCCGTTACTGCTACCTTTCTATAACGTGGAATTTCAGCTCTTCTCTCAAAATGCTTTGCATTTGTTTGTGGCATGGGGAGCATTTGATTTATGGTTCAGGTGTGGGTACCAGTGTCAGTTCATTTATAAAATATTAGTAAAGCTGAATTTCTTTTCAACTTGTTAGATAAAAATAATAAAAATAGAACTATTTTCTTTCCATACCCAGTGGATCATCTTATGTACCTTCAGGGTTGCGTCTGCCTCACTTTGTAGATTACTGGTTTGTACTCATCGTTTCTATGGCTTTACTCCCTATTCATTCTTTAGCCCACTGTAATCAGGATTCTACATATGTCCCACCCCATTTCATACATACATAAATAGACCTTTCTGGTCTCATTACCTACGAAGACCCCTCCTTTAGAGGCCTTGTCATTTGCCTTAGGTTTAGGAACCTGTTTTCAGTTCCTAAAAGCAGTTTCTCTCATTCCTTCAAATTTTTCCTTTTCCCTTTTACAGTGGAATATGTCTGCTGTTTAGAAGCTCCTTAATAGTTGACATGTACTATGTGCCAGGCAGAATGCTTTGCATGCCTTTCTTCATTTAGTACCCACATCAACCTGGTAAGCTTATGCTCCTTTATTTTAGAGGTAGGACAAGGCCTAGAAGAGATTATATAATTTGCCTAAGGCATACTAGAATTCAAACCCAGTGCTTTACAAATTATGCTGTGCTGCCTTCCATTAGGAAAAGGAGTTTATTTTAGTTTTATACCTGGCATCTAGCACAAGGCATAGCAAATATTATATTTGTTCAATGAATAAAGTGAGGTTTGAGCTAGTCCTAAAGAATGAAAATGTTCTAGACAGGAGAAAACATGGACAAATAACAGAAATGAGAATATGTCTATAGCACATTTAGAGAACAATGACCTTGTCACTATGGGTTAAAAGATATTTCACTGAGAGTAGCATTCAGGCTTCTTTCCATTCAAAGTTTTCTTGAAGCCTCCCTACCTGGTGCTGCCAGAGTCCTCTCTTGTTCTTTGCAGCAAAACTCATCTAAGTGGTGACTATCTGTTTCCTCTACTGTTCTTTTGAATCCAGTTCACTGAGGCTTTTAGCCCCACTACTCCACCAGAATGACTATTCTTAAGGTTACTAGTGACTTCTGTGTGGCTAAATCCAGTAGGTATTTTTCAGTCATCATCTTACTTGATCTGTCAGCATCATTTGACATAGATCATCACTCCATTCTTAGATACCACACTATCTTGGTTTTCTTCTGACTTCACTAATTATAAGTTCTTTTACTCCTCAGCCTCTGAGTGATAGAGTGCTCCAGGTTCAGCTTTCATAGTCTTTTAATCCACACCCCCTCCTTTACTGATCTAACAGTCTTTTCTCTTTAAATACCATCTACATGCCAATAACTTGTTTATATCTCTGTCTAACCGTGATCTCCCTCCCTGAACTCTAGACTCACGTACCTAAGTTCCTATTTACATCTCTACTTGGATGTCAACTAGACACCCCAAATATAACATCCAAAATGAAACTCTTGATCTTCCCCTAGAAAGCTACTTCTGCAGTGTTTCCCATTTTCAGTTTATGGCACCACCAGCTTTTCGCTTGCTAAGGCTAGAGCTTTGGATTCTCTCACACTCCACACTAGCCTCAGGAAATCCTTCAATATGTATCCAGTGAACCACTTCACTGTTAATACCTTGTTCACTCACCTGAATTACTGCAGTTGCATCCTAACCATTCTCCCTTACCTTTGATGTCCTGCTGACTGTCCTCAATGCAGTAGCCAGAATGACCCTTTTAACCTAAGTTAAGAGGATCTTATCATGCAAAATCCTGCAATGAATGATTTTTCATTTCCATCAGAATAAAAACTAAAGTTATAATAGCCTACAAGACCAATCTCGTCCTTTCTATTATCAACCCGATGTCATATCCTATTCCTCCTGTGTATGGTGGTTCAGCCACACCAATTTCTTTGCTCTTCTTCAGACGTGCTACTGCTTCTTCCCTAGAGGCTTTGCTTTTACTCTTTATTTCTTGCTATAATGCTCCTTCCTCAGTCACATCACTAACTCTCTAATCTCTTCAAGTAATTTAAATGACTCATCTCATGAAGTCCTCCCTAACCATCCTATCTAAAAGTATAACCCATACATACTAGTTTACCCTCCTGGGTTTTTCCCCCAGAGCACTTACCACCTTCTAGCATATTATCTAATTAACTTAAAAAAAAAAAACATTTTACGGACTTTTCTCCCCATGCCAGAAAATAAGTTCTGTGAGAGTCGAAATTTTCCTTTATAATACCTGTCTGAAACAGTGCCTTTCACAAGTAAATAATAAATAATTACTGGATTAAGTTAAATTAAATAAATTTATTTACATCTGAAAATCTTTTGGGGATTTTGTTTGTTTGTTTTTTGAGTCAGAGGGTCTCTGTTGCCCAGGCTGGAGTGCAGTGGCATAATCTTGGCTCACTGAAACCTCTGCCTCCCAAGTTCAAGTGATTCTCCTGCCTCAGCTTCCTGAGTAGCTGGGACCACTGGCACATACCACCACGCCCAGCTAATTTTGTGTTTTTAGTAGAGATGGGGTTTTACCATGTCGGCCAAGCTGATCTCTAACTCCTGACCTCAGGTGATCCACCCACCTCAGCCTCCCAAAGTGCTGAGATTACACATGGGAGCCACCATACCCAGTCAGGGATCGTTCTTTTCTTTGCCTGAATCATTTCAGATGGTTTTATTGTGGTTTGATTGATATACAAGAAGCTGTACATACTTAATGTATACAACTTGATGAGTTTGGAATTGAGTAAATACCTGAGAGGTATCACCGCAATCAAGGCCATAAACTTTGTCATCAAAACAGTTTTGATACTGTCAAAAAAAAACAGGCATATAGACCAATAGAACAAAAGAAAGAGCCCAGAAATAAACCCACACATATATAGTTATCTTCAACAAGGGTCCCAAGAATATACAATGGGGAAAAAAATAGTCTCCTCAATAAATGATTTTGGGAAGACTGGATTTCCAGACTGGATTTCATTAAAACAATGAAATTGAATCCTTATCTCACATCATACACAAAAATCAACTCAAAATAGATTAAAGACTTAAATATAAAACCTAAAACAATAAAACTCCTGGAAGAACACTTAAATTAGCCAGACATGGTGGCACACACCTGTAGTCCCAGCTGCTCAGGAGGCTTAGGTGGGAGGATCACTTGAACTTGGGAGGTTGAGGCTGCAGTGAACTGTGATCACACTACTGTATTCCAACCTGAGCAACAGACAAGACCATGTCAAAAAAAAAAAAAGAAGAAGAAGATGGAAACTTAAGAGAAAAAGCTTATGAACATTGGTCTTAGCAGTGATTTCTTGGATATGACACCAAAAGCACAGGCAACAAAAGCAAAGATTGACAAGTGGGATTACATCAAACTAGAAGTCTTATGCACAGCAAAGGAAACAGTCAACAAAATGAAAAGGCAACTTAGAAAATGGGAGAAAGTATTTGCAATCCATATATCTTAAGAGGTTAATATCTAAAACCTATAAAATAACTCTTTTTTTTTTTTTTTTTTGAGACGGAGTTTCACTCTTGTTACCCAGGCTGGAGTGCAATGGCGCGATCTCAGCTCACCACAACCTCCGCCTCCCGGGCTCAGGCAATTCTCCTGCCTCAACCTCTTGAGTAGCTGGGATTACAGGCACGCGCCACCATGCCCAGCTAATGTTTTGTATTTTTAGTAGAGACGGGGTTTCACCATGTTGACCAGGATGGTCTCGATCTCTTGACCTCGTGATCCACCCGCCTCGGCCTCCCAAAGTGCTGGGATTACAGGATTGAGCCACTGCGCCCAGCTAAAATAACTCTTAATAGCAAAAAAAAAAAAAACCAATTATCCTGATTTTAAAATGGGCAAAGGACCTGAATAGGCATTTCACCAACGAAGACATACAAATGGACAACAGGTGTCATCACTAATTAATAAGGAAATGCAAATCAAAACTGCAGTATCATCTCACACCTTGTTAGAAGGGTTATTACAGAAAAAAAAAAACCTCAAAAAACAAAAGATAACTGATGCTAAGGATGTGAAGAAAAGGAAATATTTGTACACCGTTGGTGGGAATGTAAATTAGTATAGCCATTATGGAAAACAGTGTGGAGGTTTCTTGAAAGATGAAAAATAGAATTATTTGTTTTAGCAATCCCACTTCTGGGAGTATATCCAAAGGAAATAAAATTACTATTTCAAAGAGATATCGGAATTCTCATCACATGTTCATTACCGCACTGTTCACAATAGCCAAAATATTGAAACAACCTAAATGTCGGTCAGATGAATGGATAAAGAAAATGTGTGTATGTGCACATGCACACACAATAGAATCAGTGGAGTACTATTCAGCCTTTAAAAAAAGAAGGAAATGTCATCACTAGCAGCAACATGGGTGGATCTGGAGGACATTGTGATAAGTGAAATAAACCAGACTCAGGACAAATACTCCATGATCCTACTTTTATGAGGAATTTTAAATAGTGAAGCTTGTAGAACAAGAGGAGAATAGTGGTTATCTGTGGCTAGGGAGAGGAGCAAATGGGGAAGTGTCAGTCAAAATATACAATGTTTTAGTTATGCAAGCATAGGTCTGGAGATCTCCTGTGTAACAGAGCCTATACTGTAGTTAGCAATCCTGTATTGTATACTTAGAATGTTACAGGAATTGGTCTTATGTTAAAGGAATGGGTCTTATGTTAAGTGCTCTTGCCACAAAATAAAAAAATATATTTCAAAGACTTTGAGGGGTTTGGGTGCAGTGGCTTGTGCCTGTAATTCCAGCACTTTGGGAAGCCAAGGCAGGAAGATCACTTGAGCCCAGGAGTTGAGTCCATCTTGGGCAGCAAAATGAAAACTCATCTCTGCTAAAAATTTAAAAATTAGCAGAGGGGCATGGTGGCGTGTGCCTGTGGTCCCAGCTACTTGGGAGGCTGAGACGGGAGGATCATTTGAGCCCAGGAATTCAAGGCTATAGTGAGCCATGATCACACCACTGCACTCTGACCTGGGCAACAGACTCTATCTCAAAAAAAAATTTTTTTAATGAATAAAGAGGGCAAAAGGAAAGTCTTTTGGAGATTTTAAGATTCATTTACATAGAGTTTTCAGCCTTGAAAAAAGATATATAAGCCCCAAATATAAAGAAGATACATTTAACCAGGAAGATTATTAACAGCTATGGATCTGCATGTGCCATATCATGTTCTTCAGTGTTATTTCATGTTTTTATCCTCCGATTCATCAAGGACAAGATTTTAGATTGCCTTTCCTCTCCTAACCAACAGGGCTTTAATCAGGGCATTAAGGAGTTCTAAATAGGCCTTGCTTTTGAATCTGCATATCAGGAGGGGGCTGGGAGCATGAGTGGGAGGATGTCATGTCTCGGTGATTAATGATCTCTAGGAAGCTGAAAAGGGGAGTGTAATATACACAGTATTTCTACCCCCTGGAGTAGGAATGCAAACACCATTGTGCAGATCTGTGCATAGTCACTGACTTCCTGGTAGCTGGAGAATTTCATACACTATTCTACCACAAATAAAACTGTCAGAGAAGTGACAGAGCTCAAAAAGCTGGCCTTCCTTACTTAAAAAGAATAGCTCAAACACAGTGAGCCAGAAAATTAATTTTGTAGTTGTTTGGAAACTGAGTTGCTAAATAAGAAATAAGAAAATGGGAACTTTTCATGAAAAGCCTACAACCTTCAAATATTTGTTGAATCAAACTCTACATTTGGTTTCTTAAATTTACTGAATTCCTTGAAACTGCTTACTTTAAATGAATATAAAGGGGAAACATTCCTTTGTAATGAAATGACCCATCTTAAACTTTTCAATCTGGTCCCTGGTAGAATCAGAGAATCATACAGTCAGTGGACTTAAGAGTCTATTGCCTGATGTTTAGGAAAAAAAATCTTAACATTTCAGAAGGCTTGTATGCAGTTTTTCAAAATAATTCTAAGGTAGAGTTACTTTTCCCTCTTTTATTCTCAGTGAACCTATGGTATTATTTAGTAACAATTTCCAAACGCTTAAGATAGAAGCGAAACATTCTGAACTAAAGATAAACTACAGATGTTTGCAAAAAAAAATTTTAGTAAGTTTTTTTGGGAAAAAATTGTATTTCAGCCACCTTTGATTATTTAAAAATAACCCAAGCTAGAGGTTTTGTGCATAACACCAGTAGCAGCAGCAGTATTTGTTTTTAGAGAGGACAGTCAAATAACTTGTATTTTACTAGGAACTATTTATTCGTAGGACTTGTTAAATTATTTTTTGCTCTTGGTTCATTTTTTTGATGCCCTATACATTATCACTTTCTGTTCTGCATTGTCTAACATTTTAACTGATTTCTTACCAGTTTTTGTTTTTCCATAATATAAAAAGAAAGAAAATATTCATCTTGGGGAGGTGGAGTGCAATTCATGATAAAGGAAAGAAAAATTTTTATATTTGTTTTTGTTGTTGTTTGTTTTGCTTTATTTTTTAGGATGTCACTATAATCTAAAGTAGAAGGAACTACTGGTCTAAATTCAGATGGTATCAGATAGATGAAGCTCTAAATTTGGTGTCCAAGTAGTTAGACTTTTAAATTGCATTTGCAGGAGTTTATTTTTAGTCAGGATGTGGTTATTTTTAGATCTGGTTCTCTGTCACTAGGAAACGTAATGCCTGTCTTTCCATTGTTGATCAGGAAGTTCTAAGGTACAGGCATATAAGATCCAGTTAACCTAGAACACCACCAGTCCTTTTAGATGAAAGAATATGAAATAATGCATGAAAGAAAATGTTTGTTGAGAATATATCTAATTTTGAAATTGTTAGTGTCGTTTAAATCTTTTGTATATTGAACAACAGAGCAAGGTTTTTTAGGGAATGCCAAAAATACAAGGTTTGGGTTCCCCCTACTGGCGTGCATCCCAGGCTCATCTATTCATTAATATACAGCTGAAAGGCCTTGGGGCCAGAGATTAGAAATAGCTATGTTAACTTCATTTAGAGAGCTGATGATAAGAAAGAGAGAAAAAACTCCATTTCCCTTTTTCTGCATGTCTTACAAAAAATGAGATGATTTTAAAACCGTATTTTCTACATCTAGAAAGAGTAAAAATTAATTCTATAATATTTGGTTTTAATGTTGTTGCTGCTGATAAGCTGCTCATTTGCAGTGCTTTTCAAATGCTTTATGTTGTAATCTAAGGAATAATAAAGCAACAGTGGATCCACAAAAGGATTTAAAACCCCAGAGAAGAAATGCAAAGCTAACATTGTTGTCATAATAAAATTAAAGCGCTGGCATTAAAGCTCACTAATTCCTATTTTAGCATTTCAGAAAGTGACATGACATCATGTGATTGTGTCTGTCTATTTAACATTTGTTTTTTCTAATTTGTACAACATATGTTTGAAACCATTTTTTATTTTCTATCTCATAGTAAGTGCCAAGTAATATTAATGGCTCATTATGAAAAAGAAAAATTTTAATTGACTCTTAAAAGTCACTTTTAAACTTCTTATTATGTTTGTATTTTAAAGGGCTATTCAATCAAATTAAAATATTGTACTTTTTTAATTGCTTTTCAGCAATGCAGTCAACCTTTTAAGCAATGTTCCGGTCTCTTGTTTGGATGTTCTCATTTGTCCATTAACCCATGAAGAAACAGCCCAAGAGGCAACGACTCTAGATGAACTGCCCAGTAATAAAACAGCTGAGAAAGAAACAGTTTTGAAAAATAATACCATGGTATACAATGGTATGAATATGGAAGCCATTCATGTTTTACTCAGTTTTATGGAGAAGAGAATAGACAAGGTAAGGCTGATAAAATGGAAGCCCTGGGAAGATGCTTCCAAAGAATGTAAATGTGCCATACATACACACATCACAGAGCATGATTTTTAAATCTAAGCTTTTTTTTTCTAGCTGATTTGTTGCGTAATTGTTTTTACTTTGGAAAGCAGTTTACTACAATATATGATAAATTGCTGAAGCCATGTTAATTTATTTGTTTAATGCTGAAAATTATGTTCATGCAACACCAAAATTATGACTAGTGCTTGAAAACAAAGGAAAATTAATTACTGTTCCATGTTGTTACTGAGTCCTAGAAATGAAAAATATCCCCCACCAAAACTTGCTGAATACTCTTCATAATACCTAAAAGACATCTTTCCAAAAAAAAAAAAAGGACCTGTTCAATTTTCCATTTGTTGTGAGCGGTTTATATTCTCTGGTCTCTCACTCACTTTGTCAGGTATCCATATTAAAAGGCAGCAAGGTAGCATAGGCCAGTCACCAAAACTTTGATTCATTCAGGCCCATTGGCTGAGCCCATGGGAACCCTAGAAAATGAAGGAACATCCAGGAAGGCCCAAAAAGGCAATAGTAAACATGAAGATAACTGATAAAATGGAAATGTTAAGAAAATAATTTTGAAAATAGTTTGTAAGCTTGAGTAACGTAAGATGTCCCCACCTCAAAAACAAATTAATATGCTCAGTTAAAAGAAGGAAAGTAATACTGTTAGAAACAAAACTAATGTATTTCAAAAACATATTTTTTTTTTATAGGGAAGCAGCTATAGAGAGGGTCTAACTCCAGTTCTTAGTTTATTAACCGAATGTTCCCGAGCCCATCGAAACATCCGAAAATTTCTCAAAGATCAGGTAACTGCTTAATGTGTATTACATCTTAAAATTAGTCTTTTTATATGCATTTTAAACATAGAATTAATTGAATTTCTCACAATGATTTTATCTCAGAAAATCGGAAACTCAGAAAAGTTAGTTTTAATCTTTGAAATCTTCTTAATCAAGAAGTCTGTATTTTTTGAGTCATTCATTCAACAAATGCTACTGAGATCTGCTGTGTGCTGTGTTTTGGGCATTGAACAACAGATGAAGTCTTTCCCCTTGTGGAGTTTATTTCATAGAAAGGGGGACGAAAAGTAAAAAAATATAAAATATAATGGCAGGTGGTTGTTAAGTGTTCTGAAGATAAAGCAGTTTAAGAGAAAGGAGACACTTTAAGGGAACAAGGAAGGACCTCTCTGAGATGACATTTGAACAGAAAAGTGTAAGAGTATCTCTGAGAATATTTGGAAAAGGAATGTACCAGGGAGAACAAGTTCACAACCCCTGAAGCAAGAGGATGCTTTGGTATACTTAAGGAAAAGCCAAAAATCCCAGTGTGCCTAGGCCACAATCTGCAAAGGGAGAGTGGTAGATGAAGAGAGGTAACAAGAGCCAGATATAGCAGGCGTTGTAGGCCTTTCGATTCTCTTCTAAGTGAGATGAGAAGATATTGGAGCATTTTAAGAGGGGAAGTGATGTTACCTTATTTATGCTTAAAGATACTCTGGCTACTATTTGTAGGATGGACTCTAGTGGAGCACAAATGGATGCAAGGAGACAAGTCCAAAAGATAACTGATGTTGAAAGTTTGGAGTAGGATGGTAGTGGTTAGAGTTCATACTTGGGGATATGTTTTAATTGTTTTAGTATGTCTTAAAAGTAGCTCACAAAACTTGCTGATAGATTGGATTGTGGCTTGAAAAAGAAAAAATCAGGGTAATTTTTAAACTTTTAGATTATATTTTAGACTCCAACTGTAAGACTTTGATAGTAACAATAACTGAAATTAGCCTCCTCTAAAATCCCAATTTCAAGCACCTTCTCTTAATTAGTATCCTCAATCTAACATTCTTTCATCCTCTGAGGATTGACAGTCTATCATTTTTTCCCACCGTTCTTCACTCACTCATACCTTCTCTCCTTACCCAGGCTAGAGTCCACCTGAAGTTCATTTTTATAATCACTCCTTTCCATACATCTCTAGCAAGCATCTTGTACTCTCCCTCAGCCATACTCACCTGGCAAAACCTAACAAACTGGCTAACTCCAGCTTTCTACCTACTCTGGGTCTCCAAGCACTTGAATGTGGTAAGAACATAACACAACCATTTTGACTAGTCTACTTTAAGACCACCAACCCCAACTGGTTCCTTAGCAAACTCCAAGATGACTATTTCACAGCTCCTTTTTCTTCACACCTCCAATGCTTACTGTCCTCTTTTCACTCTCATTTCTTGACTTTGTTTCCTATTTCACCATGAAATTAAGGAAAAAAAGCTTATCTTTCTACCATTGCATCTGCTACCCGTCTGCATCCATACTGCCATATTTCTTGTATTCCCATCTGTCACAATGGATGAATCATTGCTACTTCTGTCTGTGGTCAGCTTTTGTTGTGGATTTCTTTCCCTCTCACCTTCTCATGAGCTTTACACCTGCATTTGTTCCCCCTCTCTTCTTATAGTAATCATTTTTTTAAAATGTATTAGATCATTTAAGTCAGCACCCAAACACATCTTCCATCTTAAAAACAAAAATACCTTCCCTTATCCCACTTCTCAAGCTGCCTTCCCATTTCTGTGCTCATCTTCATGCCGTGTTCTCAGAAGAGTTTTCTGTACTCTCTCTCTCTATTCTTTTTACTCATTTTTGACTCTCTCTTAAACCCTCTGTATTTAGGCTATATGCTTTCTGCCCCACTGCAAAGGTGTTTATCAGAGTCACCAACTCAACATTACTGAAGCTAATAGTTCTCAAATCTCTTTTTTTAAATTCTCCAATAGAATTTGATATAAGTATTCCCTCCTCCTTGAAATACTTTCTACACTTGGTTTCTAGGACACAGAAGAGAACCTCTTTGTTGATCTTCCTTGTTTTCCAGACCCTAAATGTTTGAGTACCCTGGGTAATACTGTCTTCTTTTCATATCTGCTCCCTTGGTGATCTCATTCAAGAGTCATGATTTTGAAAATCATCTATATATGCTGATGACTCCCAAATTTATATCTCTAGCCCTGACCTGTCCCCTAAGCTCTAGACTTAAAACAGTGAACTACCTACTCATCTCTCCACCTTGGATGTGTAGTAGGTATCTCAGGTTTAACATACCTCAAACTAATATCTTAATTTTCATCCCTCCAACCTATTTCCTCCCCTTCTTTCCACATTTCAATACATGGTACCACCATTCACCCAATTGTTCATGTATCATTACATAGAATCTCCCGTAATAAATGAACCAGGTTCATTTTTTCCCCTCTATTTATGGTCAAGATTTAGTAAGCACCTTACTCTGTCTAGAACACACTAACAGGTAGTGGGGATAAGGAGAGATTAGAAAATAGAGACCATCTTTGAGGAATTTGCAGTCTGTTGAAAGAAGAGAGGTACCCTAAAAGCATGAATAATTTAAGCAAGATTGATTGATTAATGAATTAAGGTCATTTTCACATTTGATTATTTTAAGACATTCTCCTTTGACTAGGAGGAGTTGGTGAAGAACAATAAATGAAAATACTTTTGTTTCTGTATTTTTGCTTTTTTTCCATAGGGGATCCAGGTACAACTAAACTGTTTGGATTTTGCTATCTCTAAACAGAATAGCCCCTCAAAAAACTTATTCATTAAATAGCTTATTTAGATGAAGGCCTTGGGCCACATACTGTGTTGTTATAAAAGATTATGTGACTCAATGTCTGTCTGCAAGAAACATTACTGTATAGGTAAGGAGATGAAACATGACAGGTAAAAAGATAACTAAAGATACAAGGCATACTGCAGAAATCAACTTTCCTTCTGAAGAGGATGCACTGTCGACTGTTGTGATGAAGAAAGGCAGAACTTAAAGTGCAGATGGTTAACTCTGATGATAATATAAGTGGAACCATGGCTCATTGTTATACCCTGTAGTGAACACCTGTTTAAATCCAACTCATGCATACCCAAAGGAAATTGGTCTTGAATATTCTGTATTTGGGAGGTAGAAAAGAAAACAAGTAGTAGAAATTACTGATCCAGGTTGTATTATTCTGGAGAGGCTTATAGAAGCAATGAGTATTTGGGGGATTTGAAAGAGAAACTGGACAAGATTTCTCAAAGAAAAAAATTGTTGGAGGTAGTATGCTGGGGGGAAATACATATGCAGTTTGTCTGGGAGTGGTATATAACAATAACAACAAAATTTTGTTAAAAATTTGTTTTAAGGAACCAAAAACGTAGCTAACAAAATTTTTACATGATAGCCTTTGTTCATAATTCTGCACTCTAGGTGCTATAGACATATACTACATGAAATCATTTGTTACATGTTTCATTCTTTTAGAATGGGAGATGTACTAAGTATGGTTCAATAATGATTCACAGTAATAAGGATTAATTCTGCAGTTACTTTGTACCTAGCATTTTGCTCTACCCAGCCAGAGACTGAAATATGTATTCCATAAACACTTTGGATAAGTTACTTAATTTTCTGAGATTTAGTTTCCATTTTTGTTTATAGCTGTGTCTCCTGTGCCTCTGATATCTCCTCATACATGGTAGGTACTTGATATAGAAAGAGAGAGAGAGAAGAAAGTCATTCGAGTGATTAAATAAAATTATATAAACATAAAGGGCCTGGCATGTAATAGGTGCACAGTTAAGTTCTTATTTGACTTTGTGTCTGCCCTCATAGCACAGTGCCTAGCTTATATAATAGAAGGCACTTAATATAAGCTACTTAAATTAAATTTTCCTTGAAGGAAAAATGAATTAATTTAAGTAGCTTATATTGCAGGTGTTCATTAAACACCTGTAATATGCTAGACACTGGGAAGAGAACAGTAAAGAAAACAGATCTCTGCCCCAGTGGAACCTGGTCTTGTGGAAGATGGCAAATGAGTAAACAGATAATTACATACTATGTCTGGTGGTGATAAGTGCTATGAGGAAGATTATGGCAGAGTAAGGAGGTGGAGGTATACAAAACAAGAGTGCTAAAGGTTAGTGATATAGAATGGTCAGGGAATATCTCCTATAAGTTTGGGCAAATACCTGAAGGAAGTAAGGAGAGTGTCAGGCAAGTTTCTAGAAAGAGAGTTTCTGGGCAAAGGGAGAAGCAAATGCAGAAGAACTGAGGCAGGAAAGTATTTGGCTTGTTTAAGAAGGTCCATGGAGGTCTGTGTGTCTGTAACAGCATAAGCAGGGAGAATAGTAGAAATGAAGTCAGAGAAGTAGCAGGAAGCCAGATTATATGGAATCCTGTAAGCTGTAAGGACCTTGCCTTTTACTCTGAGATGAGAAGCCGTGGGAACAGGAGGACTTTGAGGAGTGGTGTGATCTGACGTTCAAAGGATCATCCTAGCTGCTATGTAGAGAATAAATTATAGAGTGACGAGGATGGAAGCAGGGACCGCTTACAAGGCTGTGGTATTAGTCCAGAAAGAAATATTGGTACCTTGGATTTGGTAATACTGGAGGAGGTGGTGAGAAGTGGTTGGATTGTGAGTATATTTCAGAGGTGGAGCTGACATAATATGCTGATGGATGGATATGAAAGAGAGGAGTCAAGGATATTTCCAAGGTTTTTGTACTAAGCAATTGGGAGAATGGACTTACCATTTAATGAGATGGAAAACTGCATAAGGAACAGGTTTGGTGGGAATATCAAGAGTCCTGTTTAGGACCTGCTAAATTTTAGAGGTCTGTAAAAGTCTTGAGGTCAGAAACAAATAATAGAATAGTGGTTACCAGGGGCTGTGGAGAAGATGGGGAGTTATTGTTCAATGGGTATAAAATTTCAATAATGTAAAATTATTAAGTTCAAATGATCTTCTGTACAACATTGTACGTTTAGAATGATGGTTACCAGAGGCTGGGAAGTACAGTAGGGGAGTAAAGGAAGAAGGAGGAGTGGGGATGGCTAACGGGTACAAAAATGTAGTTCAATAGAATGAATAAGATGTAGTATTTGATAGCACAACAGGGTGACATCAACAATAATTTATTGCACATTTTAAAAACAACTAAAAGAGTATAATTGGATTGTTTGTAACACAAAGAAATTGTAAATGGTAGATACCTCATTTACCCTGATGTGATTATTATTCATGGTATGCCTGTATCAAAATATCTCATATACCCCGTAAATATATAACCTACTGTGTACCCACAAAAATTTAAAAAGTTTTTTTTCTACTTCTTCTTTTTTTTTTTCTTTTTTTCCTTTGGTAGAAACAGGATCTCGCTATGTTGCCCAGGCTGGTCTCAAGCTCCTGGTATCAAGAGATCCTCCTGCATTAGTCTCCAAACTGCTGGGATTGTAGGTGTGAGCTACCATGCCTGGCCAAAAATTAAAAATTAATAAAATAAAATACAAAAAAACCCCAACAGTACTGTATGGTACACATAAAAATTTAAGGAAGTTAGAAAAAAGAAACAGAATCAAGCATGGGTCCCATCAAGAGTTAACTGAATCAGAATCTACATTTTAACAAGATCCACAGGTGTGCATTGAATGGAATACACATTCCAGAAAGTCACTAGCCTGAAAAGCACTAGTTAACAGGATGACTTCACAACACTATAATTTGCTTTATAATCAGTATGTAAGTGTAAGTAAGGTGGTGGCAGTATATTTAATATTATACTAGGTTGAATATCCTCTATATAGATCTATCATATATATAATTATCTTAAAAAATGAAAATTAGTCAATTTTAATGTAATTTCTGCCCTTATTTAAATCTGTTGATTCCCATCACTCTTTGTAAAATCCTGTCATTTCAGTGATTTAAAAAAAAAGTTTGGAGGTCAGGGAAGAAATCAGCATTGGAGATATACTTTAGGGCAGAGGTCTCCAACCCCAGGGCCTGCTCCATGGCTTTTTAGGAACTGGGCTGCACAGCAGGAGGTGACCAGCAGGTGAGCATTACTGACTCAGCTCTGCCTCCTGCCAGAGCAGCTGGAGCATTAGATTCTCATGGGAGCACAAACCCTGTTGCAAACTGTGCATGCAAGGGATCTAGGTTGCGTGCGCCTTATGAGAATCCAACTAATGCCTGATGATCTGAGATGGAACAGTTTCATCTTGAAACCCCCACCCAAGCCCCAGTCTGTGGAAAAATTGTCTTCCATGATACCAGCCCAGTCCCTGGTGCCAAAAGGTTGGGGACTGCTATTTAGGGAGTCATCAGGGTGCAGAGACTATATAAAGCCATAAAACTGGATGAGATCACAAATTGAGTGAGTAAAAATAATGAAGTTGCCTACAAACTTGAAGTTGCCTACGAATTCAACCCTTGAATATTCCAACATTAACAAAAGAGGAATAGAAAAGAGAATTGACAAAACAGCCTGAGACAAAGCAACCAATGAGATAGGAAGAGAACCAGGAAAAAGGTGTGTGGTTGGAGAAAGGGGTGAGTGAGTAAGCAAACTAACAGAAAAACTGAGCAAGTTTCATAACCCCTCTGGGGAGCAGTCTATTTGCCGTCACTTTTAATAGCAAAACCACAATTACTTTTGCACCAGCCTAATACAAAACAGGGATGAGAGTGATGTTACTAACTCCTTTGCAGGGTTACTGTGAGGATTATAAATGATGTATATATACCATCTATTACAGCAACTAATGCATAGAAAGTGCTCAAAAATTAATAGCCATTTTTATTATAAAATTAAACAGCTAGAAAACATAAGTACAGTTTTCTTAATTAAATAAAGGTTGAGTGTCCCTAATCTAGAAGTCCAGAATGTTCCAAAATCTGCAACTTTTTGAGCACTAACGTGATGCTCAAAGGAAATGGTCATTTTGGAGCATTTTTTATTTCAGATTCTAGGATTAAGGATGCTTAATCTCTAATTATATGTAACATAAATATTTCAAAATTTCCCCAAAACAGAAATCTGAAGCACTTCTGGTCCCAAGAGTTTTGGATAAGGTATACTCTACTATACTAGAAATGTTGGAGGTGCCTATACTAGAAATGTTGGAAGACTCAAGAGAAGGTAAAAATCAGTATGACTCAGGGTATTAGGGAAGTCTTCATGGAAGAAAGACCCGACTTAGACTTCAAAATGGATTTTCTTAGAGGCAAATTGAGGCATTCCAGGTGCCGAGATGAACAAAAACTCAGAAATTCATTTGATGATAGCATGATGGTACAGTGAAGAGATGTTTCTGATAAAATGAAACCTCATTACAGGCATAAAATCACTTGAGGTCTGTTTTTTGTTTAGTTTTATTTTATTTGGAAGCTAACCTTTTTTTTTTTTTTTTTTTTTTTTGCTCCTACAATACAAACCCCAGTAGACATTACAAGACTGGCCAGTTGCATTGTACCATCCTCACTCACTCTAGTAACCTCGATTGATGATGGTTTTTGCATTTGTGCCATCAGGTTTTACCACCGTTGAGGGATGTGACAAATCGACCTGAAGTTGGCTCAACTGTGAGAAATAAGCTGGTGCGCCTCATGACACATGTTGACCTTGGAGTCAAGCAAATTGCTGCTGAATTCCTTTTTGTCCTTTGCAAAGAGAGAGGTAGGTTAAACTCTCTTTGCCTCTGCCTTTTATCTTTCAGAGGGAATTTGAGAAATTTAGTTGATAGTGTTAGTCCTGGTCATCTCATTCCATTCTTTCCAGAGCTTACTGTATGTTCTATTAGACAGGCTGAGGAGTTAATAAAAATTAATAATCAAAAGCATTTTTATAAGCTTCTGAGTTCATTGAGAAATACAAAGATGGATACATTATGTTTAAACACACTCATGTTTAAACTTTGCCTTCTGTATCCCTAACCCAGCCTTCATCTTAATGGGGCAAGACTTAGAGCCATTATGAAAAGTTGCTTCAGCAATTCAGGGGCTACTATTTTAATAAGGAGGCACAGGTCTGGGTTGGTTCCTCTATTTAATTCCTCTTGGAATTAAAGCTATAGGAGTTCTGGTTTCTTTACTAAGTTTTCCAATCAGTAGTTATTGAATATGAGCTATATAATATACTGAATAGAAATTTTAAAAATGCGTAATACCCTTGAGACAAAGGTAAGATAGTGGTAGAGAGAAATTTTTAAATAACTGTACTACAGTGTAATAAATGCTACTCTGTAAGTATATGTAAAGTGATTGTCTACTAAGCTAGATCCAACAATGAAAGATATTTTCTAAAATTATACGGATTTTTTACTCTGCAAAATGAAAATTCTCTAAACAAGGAACTTTGATTATTCAGTTATTCTCACTTATTTTTTCTTCTTCTACTTGATAAATATGCTAGTATAAAATCCCATCTAAGTAGATCTGTATTCTACTTTTTTTAAACTACCCCAGTTTTGTAAGATAGATAATTGGAAGATGGAAAAGTTCACTCCTTTTAAAATCTTAAGTCAATTGTTATTCTTAAACTTCATTTCTGACATTTGATCCACTTAAGTCCACATTAAGATGGTGTGTAAATAACCTAATTTGATGATTATCATAATGGTGATTATTAATTGAGAGATATCAAGTGCTTGACATTCTATGTATAATCTCATTTAATTCTCATAATGATCCCCTAAGGTGAATATTATTATTTCAATTTCATAAATGAAGCAACCTGCCACTTTAGAGCCTTTCAGTGACATGTCACATAGTTGCTTAGGTCAAGAGCCCTATCTTTTCATTCTGCCATATTTCCTCTCATAATAATTATATTAGCTACTATTATAGACTAGCATCTGTTTTTTTTTTTAGACCATTTGCTGCTGTTTAATGACTGAAAAAAGATTGATTTAGCATCTTGGAATTAAGTGGTTAGCATAGTACCTTGCATTTAGTTACCTGAATACTGGTTAAATTGAATTGTTTTTTTGAGATCAGAAATAATCTATTTTTTAAAGTGTAATTATAAATGTATATGCATAAATAACCACACATATGTGTATCTATTCATTTTAATAGGTTTGTCAAAATATTATTTGTTGTTAACTCTGAATAATAAGAGTACTGGTGATGTTTTTTAGCGGTCTGTATAATTTTTCTATAATGAACATACATTTTTGTATACCTTTAAAAAGCTTTAAAATGGGGGAAAATATAGTTTATTCTGTAATTACATATCTAAGTGTATAAATAAATATACAAATCTAAATACATAATTACATATCTAATATATTTCTAAATATAATAACCTTACCAATGAGTGAGTGTCATAGCAGATATGGTATATTGCATTTATAAGTGAATTTTATTAACTTTTTAAGTTTGAAATGGTTGGTTTTGTTCCTCTTTGTACTCAGTATTTAGCTTCATAGTCCTAAGTTTGAGCCCAAAGCTAACTTACATTAGCAAATAATATTTTTTTAATTTGACCTCAATAATTCTGCATTATAATCATTTTTTTCCTTCCAATTTGATTATAAGTTTAGTAAATGTATTCTTCTGAAATAGGCATTCATTCAACAAATGTTTTTGAGCTAGACACTGGGATTACATAGGTATATAAGATAAACAATGTTTCTGCCCACATATTTTTTACTTTTTTATTTAAGGGTCACAGACTCAAATGCTTACAACAGCCAGGCTGGTAATAAAAGTAAGTCAAGTGGGCTAGATGTAAGATGATAAATGAAATCTGAGGCTTGGCTCATTGTTGGGGAGGCAGTTGGGGTGGAGAGACAAAGGGACTATGGGAGATTGTAAAAAGGATATTGCTACTATTTAGCTCCAACTGATTGTTACCATGAAGGAACATGTGGCCAGTATTAGCAAATGTTCCTTCCATGTTTTCAAGAGAAGCTATAACACTGGATTTTTACATAAAATGTCTGTTTTTAAATGTAGTCAACTAGTTCAAATTTAAAACCTTCTGGACAGAAAAAAAGAAATGTCTGCAGTCTATCTTCAACTTAAAAGTGATCAGATTTTGGAATTTGGGTTTGGAAGTAGACTATTAAAATAAAATTCAAATAATTTATCAGAGTGTCTCAACTGTCCTCTTAAGGATTTGCCAAGTAAGTTTGAAAGTAAAGGCACCTTGATCAGGACTCATAGGTCTCACTGAGGTTGAAGGCCCAAAAGGAAAAAAAACAAAAAATAAAAAGAGAAGACTCATAGGTCAGACAGTGTAAGTAGAAAGATAGCAAGCAGCAGTTATAATGAGTTAGGAACACAGAGACTGCATTAAGAAAGAGGTAAGAGAGAAAGGACAAAATTGTATGAAAGACTAGGCACAGAAAGAACCATTCAAGGGTCTTAAATACCCATCAGTGGCAGGCCTAACTGTATCCCCAGCACATAGTGGCCCACAGATTAATTTGTACTTGTGCCATTAACTTGTTCAGTTGAGCCTTGACATAACTATTTTTATCTCCCTGCAAATTGTGTATTTTCTACTAGGGGCCTAAAAATAGGCCTTACATTGTTTCATTAAAGGAAGATGATTTGTAAAATAATCTCCTGCCATGGTCCGGGTTCCCCCACCTTTTAACATATTCATTAATTCTCAGTATGTGGTAGACTTTGTGGTATAGGAGCTGAATTACAAAAAATTAGGCTTGAATTCCCTTAGCACATAGCCCCACACCAATAAATTTGCTGTAATACCCACTTCAGTCTCAGGAATGAGTGTCTCTTTAGCTTAAAGTTCAACAGTCTGTCTTTCCTGTTGATCATTTCTCTTACTGTGTTTGCAAAAGCCTTGTTCCATCAGTTATTACCCTTTATTCTTTTGTTCTTTGAACTTGCCCTGAGTGCTTTCCCCAGTCTGTAGGTAGATTTATATCTGTCACTGTCCTTCACTTCTTAAGATCTTGAAAAACTTAGTCCTCAGCTAGCTGCAATTCAGGCTTTCCACGACCATTCCCTCCCCCCAAATACCACGGAAAATGCTCTTAGTAAGGTCACAAATTACCTGATTTTCAAAAGCAATGAGTATTTTTTAGTCTTTGTCTTATTATGTCTCTCATAACAGTTGTGCTATTGTCCACTTTATTTGTTTCTGTACTACCACACACTCCTAGATGTCCTTTGACCTCTCTTCTTTTTTTTCAGTCTGATTTGCTAGCTCCTGTCCTTGTTCACATTTAATTGCTGTTGTTCCCTAAAGTTATCTCCTGGTCCCCATTCTCACTTCACATTGCTTCCTGAGTAATCTCATCCTCTCCCTTGGCTCCTGTTGCTGAAGAGATTCCCAAATCTATGTATCTTCAACCCCAACCTTTCTTCTGAACCCTAGTCGTATTTATCCACTTGCTTACTGAGTTTTATCCACTTTATCCACCTGAGTTTCTCACTGGTACCTCAGACTCATGTCTAAAGTTGGATTTATGATCTTTGTTCCCATGACCTTCAACCTTTTTGTTATCCTTCTATCACTTTCTCTGCAAAAAGCATTGTCTGTCTAGTTCGTAAAGCCAGAAACTTGAGGTACCCTAGATTCCTTCTTTAAGGAATTCCTTCTTAAGAAGTCATAACAAACACATCTATAGATTTTACCTCCTATTAAATATCTTTTACTTATTTCTCTCTTTCTGTTCCATACCACCATCTTAGTACAGGCCCTTAAAATTATTTTAACTATTAATAAGCTATTAAAATAGCTCATCTCTCTGTTTCTAGTCAGATTTTCTTCAGTTTGTCTTCCACATGGCTAACAGAGGGATTGTTATAAAATACAAATATAATCTTGGCATTCCCCCTATATAAAACTTTAAGCGATTCTCTGTTACCTGCATGATAAAATCCAAATATTACCTCCACAGAATTTCTGTGTAGTGTATTTTAAATCCACTCCCCTGTTAATAAATTCTTTATTCTTGCCTGATTATACTGCACCATTTCTTGGCACATCTCCATGGCTTGGCAGATGCTGTTCCTATTGTGAGGAATGCTTTTCCTCGTCTTTGTTACCTAGGCAACCTTTACTTATCCTTGAAGACCATTTAAGCGTCATCTCTGTGAAGATTTCTCTGACCATCCCAGGCAGAGTTGATCATTTTTTCCTTTGTGCCATTTTTCCTTCTCTGTTTTTAATACTTTTGACATTTGCTATGTTGTAACTCTTTATTTATTGAACTTACATTCTAGACACTGAGTTTCCTTTAGGTCAGAGATCATGTCTTACTCATCTTTGGATCCCCAGTGCTTAACAGATAGCAGGTGCCCCATAAATGTTTAATTAAAGAGCAAATGTTTGTGCTTTCTATAAATTCAGGCTGGCGAATACACTGTCCCATTTAAAGGAGTAATTTCAGTACACTGTGATAAGTGCCCTAAGAGAGAAGTGTGCCAGATACTATGGCAACCTGGAAGAGGGAATGGTTGGCCAGTGTGGGGAGGAGATCAAAGAAAGTCTTTACAGAAGAGGACAGAGAAATAGGAAATAGCCTTGAATGTACAGAAAAGAGTAAGATGTGAGGAATCTTGAGGAGAAAAAATTTGGAAAAGACGACAGAGGCCAGAAAATGGGTTCTTTAGGCCTTGTTTTGGAATTTGAGCCTAGTTTTTAGTGGAAGACACTAGAGATTTTATCCAGGAAGGTTGTAAAATCCTATTTTTGCTTTACAAAGATATTTTGGACAGTTGTATGGGATAAGAAACGGAGAAGTGTGAGACTGGAAATAAGGATAGTAAGAGGAAGCTACTAGTTGAGTCTTCTGAAAGTTATAGCATTTGACTAGAAGGAAAAGGATTTTCACAGAGAAGGGGGAAATGGTCCCTGGGTAGAATCTAGTTCTTGACATTCTTTGTTCTTGGTAAAAGAGCAAAAACTTTTTGCTTTTATTTTAGAGTCTGGTAGAACCCACATTTGTGTAACTGTCTATGTTTTTACCAGTGCAGTTCTGACTTTGCACAGTGCTGCTGTGGTTGGTTTTCTCTGTTCATAGTGCCCTCTAGCATCCTGATAAAATAGTGGTGAAATGCTTCTCGCAACTTTTCGACTAAATGCTGAATTGTTTCATTTAGGCAGCATTTTCATATAACTGTATGGATAATTACTATGCAAAGAACAAATACATTTATATGTTTCCTTTTTTTTTTTTAAAGAACCACCCAGAAAATTTTTTGTTTGCCCTAGCAGCTTACCTTAACATCCAGGTGCAGTCAGTTTTCCTTTTACTACTTTCCCAATATCAAGTAGGATATTATATGGTATATTTGAAAATAGACTTAAAAGGTAGCTAGAAACACTGCTTCAGTGCTTCTCACTGTGAGGATTTTGTATTTCATTTGTCTCACCTTCTCTACCCCCAGTTTTTGGGTATTTTATCCTGTTAACAGAAGTTCATGTGATTTTAAAACTGTTGGCTATATCCTTTATCTACTTTGAAGGCAAACTATGTCTTAAGTCATCTTTGTAACCTACACTGCCTGTCACAGAGTTAGCACATAATGTTTGTTCCAGCTAAAGAGGAGTTGACTTGATTTTCATAAAATTGCCAGGGTTTTTTACTACTAACTGGCTTCCAGAGAGATTTTCTACATAAGAGAACAGTTATTTAGTATTTTGTTTACTTCTATTTAACCCGTTTTAGCTTTTCATAACCTTTGCATTTTTAAACTCTCTTGATCTTTTGCCATTTTGTGACTTTTTAAATTATTGTTCTTTTGTCTTTAAGTATATTCATTTAAACATTGATTCATATCTCAATTTAACGTTTCCTAATTGTAATGAATATTTCTTTTCTGGATCCACTAAACCATCTCGTTTGTTAAAAATAAGCTTTATCAGTAATGCTTACAATGATAGTATCACCTACTGTCTGTAAGGTACTTTGTGTGGGTTTAGATCTGTGATCTTTTGCCTTCAGTGGCTTTGTGTCTGACAATGTCATTAAGAAAATGTCTGACCTTCATGAATGTTAATACCTGTACACACTGAACACTCATTCCTTCTGCTAGTACTTGTTAAGGATTCTTTCTTTTATCTAAAGCACTAGCACTGATGGCAAGAGGGAGCGTATCAGATTTATTCAGCAGGCTTACCCCACCCTCATTCAGTAATTCTAATAGGATTCTATCCAGCATCCACTGAGAATTATTGCAGAGAGACCACAGTTACCAATAGGTTTTAAGACTGAAAATGGCTAGTTTCAGCATCATTTAATGTGCTCATATTATTAGCCCATGTTTCTTTTAGCACAAATTTCACCAGTTTGCTATATTCTTTGAAATCAGGGCTTCCTTTTATTTATCCCCATACTACCTATTTTTAGTGTCATGAGAGGGACCCTCTAGTTCAGGTATTTGAAAATGTAACTGTCAACTCTATCCTAGAATATATTTATCCTGTCCATGTCCTCCATGATTTTATACTCTGATCATATATACCCAGTTTTCTTACCTATTTTCCTTTCTACCAACCCTTTCAGTTCCCTAAAGCCTTTTTAATTGCCTTTTTCTGAATCTTCTCCAGCTCTGTTTTGTCTTTTTTGAGGTAAGTGATCTGAATTACAGATGTAGATTTTAATATGGCTTTATACATGGGTATGATTGTGTGTTATGTTTCCTACAGTTGCCTTTTAGATGACATTTTATCAACATTCTGTTAAAAGCCTTAAGTAAATTTTCCCAATTCTTAACTTTTGATTGAATATTCTAATGTTTACCTTGAAATAGTACCTGAAGAAAATGAAATACTGCTAAACAAAGCTGCCAGTTCTTGCTGAGTATCTTCCTTAAAGATGTTTAGAAATTACCCTTGCAAAAGTTGTGTGTGTTGGCTGATCTTAGAGAGACGTCACTTCTTCCTGTTGGCAGGATAATACTTACAGAGAACCTCAACCAAACTTTCATTAAGCTGCTTCTTTTTTCTTTTCTTTAAACTAAGATAATTCTAAAATCATTTTGCCCACTCTTCTCAGAGAAAAAGAATGAATGTTTACGTTGTGGCAGATACTTTTCATACTTTGCATATATTAACTTGTGAGGTAGATAGTTACTATTCTATTTCTACAGATTAGAAAACTAGGATAAAGCTGCAAAATATCTTACCCAAGTCAGCCAGCTAGTAATTGATAGAGCCATTATTGAAATCCTACCAGTTTAACTCCTCTGTCTACCTTCTTAATGGGCTTCACATGCTTATATATTTTTGCTGACTTTTTATTTAAAAAAAGCAGCAAGTTATTGCCTATTCTATTTGCTAATATCCTTCCTTAAGTTTTCTTATTTCTTATGCCCTTTTCTTCCAGTTCCAACAAAGAATGAGAGAAATACTTTACATTATGTGCCATATTGCTAAAATCACAATCTGACTTTCACTCTCTCTAGTTTCTTATTATTTCTCCAAAACTGGATTTTCAAATAGTAAGATCTGAAATCAGAAACTTAAAGCATGACACTTACCAAAGGCCTGGCAGTCACAGAGGCCCCACTCTTGCCATAAAGGGTGTTCAGAACAGCTCTGTTTTAGTTTCTGATACCTCAAAAAAGGCTCTTAGTCTCCAGAGCCTATGGGAAAATTTCTAAGTAGTTCAGTGTAACCACTACCACATTTTGATGATCTCTCAATTTAAAGGTTTGCTGCCATAGTGTATGTATTTAACCTTCCTGTGTTGGTGAGTGATTGGTGATGATGATTAAGACCCAAGGATTCCTATCTAAAACCCTATTCTGTTTTTGCAGTGGATAGTCTGCTGAAATATACTGGCTATGGGAATGCTGCAGGACTGTTGGCGGCCAGGGGCCTCTTGGCTGGAGGAAGAGGAGATAATTGGTACTCAGAGGATGAGGACACAGACACTGAAGAATACAAAAATGCAAAACCAAAGTATAGTATCAATTTTCTTTTCACCTAACTATGGCTCTGCCTTTGAGTTGGTTATTTGCCTTTCACTTCCTTTGTCTTTCATTTTCCAAGTGTTTCTTTTCTCTTGTGGATTTGGAAGCTTTCCATTTAATGGTGTTTTTAGAGGCAGTTTCATAGCTAGTGCCTTAGTGAGTGACTTCAAGTGATTGAAGAAGGCTAATAATGCAAGAAATGTTCTGCTGCATGATATTTTCAACATGCTTATTCTCTTTTCCTAAGTACTAAGAGAGCTGGTGTTTAGGTTGTAGTGAAAAGGTGTTATTGCTTACTATTTGCTTTCCTTTCCATAGGTTGAGATTTTTTAAGGTATAACCAAGACCACATATTTAAGTTAATTATTTGATGCTTCAGTATTTCTCAGACATCTAGATATAGGATCTGATCTTCTCCCTTGCATAAAAGCCTTTATAAGTCAATAAAATTGTGCAACAAGACACATTAATATAAAAAGAAAAGAAGTCTGGCTTCACAGTGAATTTTAATCAAACAAACATATAGAGAATCATCTTACAACAGATACATTGGTGCACTGAGTAGGCAAACCAGAGACTCTATGAAGTCTTCTCTGAGTCAGTGCTTACAAATTAAGGACATTATAATTATTCTCTTTTATCCCAAGATAAGCCGCCTCTTCTTCCTTCTGTTCCCTCTCCATCCTTTCCATCCCACTCGTAACCCTCAACCTGTGTGAACTCTTAGTTTCCGCTTATTAGGAGTTATTTGAGCTGCGTTTTTTCTGAGTTCCATTTGAAGATTTCCATCTGAAAATTGGAAAGGCTTGCCCTTTCCTTTTGGCATGGTGACATTGACATGCTGTGCTTTCTGCTGGCCGTCTTCTAGAGTGTGATGTGGATTATGCAGTAGTTGATCGAGGATAGACAATATTTATCTGCAAAATTTGATCATTTTAAAAAACATATATTGTGCCTTGTTGACATGAAAGTAATGGGTTGTCAGAAGGTGAAAGAAATGATCAGTCCCCAATTAGACAGGACATACATGGCCTGTTTCTTGGCAAATCAGGTCTGAGTAGGTAGTGTTACTTTTAGCATCCCCAATGCCATCAGCCTCAGCAGGATCTTATACAGCATCTCCTAGAAATAAAGGCTTTTGGGGGAAAAAGCTGGCAATGACTCTAAGCACTATTTTCTTAAGACTGCCACCATTTAGACATTATCAATTGGTTATCTCTGACAAGTATTTGAAGCTAAATTAGAGAAATTGTGCTCCTTTCTTTATCTAATTATAGAAGTCATCATTCTGAATTAGCCTTACTAGCTTTTTTCATTCTACAAACTATATTATCAGTTTAATATTGATCTCTTGATCTGAGCTATTAAAATATACCACTTGAGAAATCTCATATTTCTAAATGAAAGTCGAAATTATATGAGACATTTCTTATATCCCAGGGTGTGTGGACACATTCAGCTATGACAGAAAACCCATGAGTACTCATGGATGGTTGATATCTTTGCATCTCAATGCATATTGTTAATTTTGTTTAGTATTGTCATATATATACCAAGCACAAGAATGCTACTATAATAAGAGGAAAATAGAATTGTGTTACACTGTGGAAATGATGTTAGATTTCAGAAAGTATCTTTTGTTGAAATGAACAGCCATGATTAGTATTGTTACTGTCTTGGCTTTTTGTCATAGAAAGTTTCTGTACTTAAGCCTTACATCGCTAATTACAATCTTCAGCTTTTGGACTTTGCTTATAATAGTCATAGGAATTGTGTGTTTGTGTATTCAGAATAGTCACCATTGTGAAATTTTGTTGTATTTTTTAAACATTGCTCATTATAAGTATAAATGTGTTTTTTTCAAGTAGCGTCACATCGTCTCCCTTCAGATAGATTTGCATCTGTCTTTCTCTTAAATTTTCCTTCTTTAAAGTGAAAGAGTATGGTGAGATATTTAATGTTACTTTAAAATATTTGTTCAAATGATTCCCATGGAAGTGGTGGCAAACAAAGTACTTTGCAAGCAGGAGTACCCTTTGTACTCTGCAGAGTGATCCACAGAACTCAAAGAACTTGTTTCCTAAAAATTGTAAAAAATTTTTTACCAATCAAGCTTATAAAGTTAGCATCTGAAAGGATTATTTACTCCCTTACCCCTGATTACCATTCACCAGTCAGAGTTCCCAAGATCTCAGTCTGCTTTTCTCGTGATGCGTTTATTCACAACGGTTGCTACTATTGGCAGAAGCAGAGAACTTACTCTTCATCCAGTTGGCCCTAGTCCAATTGTCAAAACTTTAAGTGGATTCTGATTAATGCACCAAGGTAACCTGTAATCCTTTACTGGAATCTGAAACCAAGAATTGTATGGAGCTTACATTCAGGCTATGGGAGACAGTTAATATCACAACAAAGCTTTTTGTGTCAAAATAAATGTATTTAATGGACTGGAAATGGCTTTCTGCAATTAGCACACTTAGAGAAAATACACTCATAGAATTGAGTTACATGCCACATAAATTTTTGCTGTATGTATAGCCAGTTTTGTTGAAAGTTTTCATATAAACTTTGGTCCGGTATCAAAGGGAAACCAAATTCTTAAATTCTAACTTTTATACCTGTTTCTCTTATGCCTCTGAGAATGGAGGTCCCTTGACTATAAAGGTGATATAACTGGATGGTACGGTTTGTACATTATTCTAGATATCAGTTGAAAGATGTGTGTCTAATGACATTTGGCTCCTTTTAGACGAGTGGCTTTCACAGGGTGCACAGGCATCTAGAGGCCTAAAGAGGTGTCTTTAAAAAACTGCTTTGTGGATAGGAGGAACAGATGGCCAAAAGTGAGCAAAACCCTAGGGAACCTCCTTGTATACTTAACACACCACACTAGTTCATAATCAGTTCCAGAAGCTTAAAATCATTATACTGATGAACTTGGGTGTTTCCTCTACTTGACCACATTTTTCTCAGCTGTAGCTGTGCCACCAGCTGTACAAACAGTTTCTTCAGCACAAGGCAAGATACATTTTGTTTGTCAAGATTTTGCTATCTGCTTCAGTCAAGTCTTTTTATAGTTGTCTCATTATATTGGGCTTTATAAATTTGTTTTTAATATTAAATATTTCTTGAAGTAGGTGACTCAGAAACCAGGACATGAAGATTTTTCTCTTTGCCCAGTTTGGGCTGTGATGATGTATTTATGTAAAACAGCATTTCCAGGAACTAGAACCTATTACTGGAAGCAGTCATAAAACACATCTAAATTCAGAGTTCTAAAAGACCAGAGGTGAAAGAGGCCTAGTATATTAGCTTAACTACAGTACTGAGCTTTGCTCCAGTGTTTATTTGCTATAGTTTCATAATCGTCAGTTTTCTGTATCCTTTATGTCAAGGTTATTACTCTTAAACAGCCTGACATGGGAAACATTTGAAAAACAGTATAATTTAAAAAGGCATTTTGAAGCCTTTTTTGTTTTATTGCCTAGATGCAATTTGGTATACCTGTATATATATATTTATGTTGGCTAATACATGGTAGATACATAGTAAATATCAGATAAGTAAATGAAAGAATGGCACCATGTTACACTAGTTCTGTCCATTGCCAATGTAATGCGAAAACCTGAATTAGGATGTAGTTTCATAATTTATGCTACTTCTTTTATGGAGAATCAGTGTGTCATTTATACAATAATTCTCAATGAAGGTTACATATGCATCTTCATAGTAAGGATTTGACTGAATAGAGTAACTTACCCCCTGGATCATCTGAGGCCTTCTGTGTTGCCTGTTTCTCTGCAAGTGGTTCCCTAACTCCAGTAACGATAGCTAGTATTTACTGAGTGCTTAATATGTGCCAGGCACTTTTCTAAGAACTTGACAAATACTGTCTAATATAACCTTCACAACAACTCTTTGAGGTAGAATTAATCTCATTTTACAGATGAGAAAACTAAATGCAGTTAATCAAGTAATTTGTCCAGAGCAAACAATTCCTAAGTGGTCAGGTGGCCTGACTCTAGAGGTTGTGGTTTTTGGGAATTTTGTTGTTTTTTGAGGCAGGAAAAGCAAGTTTTATTGTGCCCTTCACTCTGCCTTTTTACTTTGGGGATAAAATATGTAACATCAAATTTACCATTTTAGTCAGTTTTAAGTGAATAAATTTGTAGCATTAAGTACACTTACACTGTTGCGCAACCATCACCACTATCTCACCTCAGAACTTTTTCCTTGTCCCCAGTGAAACTGTACCCATTCTCCTCCTTCTAGCTCCTGGTAACCACCATTTTACTTTCTGTCTCTATGGAATCTAAGACTCTCTATAAGTCGAATCATAGACAATATTTCTCCTTTTGTGACTGGCTAGTGTCACTTAGAATAATGTCTTTAAGATTCATGTTGTGGCACATGTCAAAGTTTCCTTTTTTAAGGCTGAATAATATTCCATTGTGTGTATATACATTACATATATACCTTTTGGTTGTTGTGAATAATGCTGCTGAACATGTGTGTACCAATATCTGTCAAGTCCCTACTTTCAGTTCTCTTGCGTATATGCCCAGAAGTGCAGTATCACGTGGTGGATAGTTCTTGGGTTTAATTTTGTTGCCAAACGGCCATAACATTTTACATATCAGCTGCACCATTTTATATCCCCACCTGCAGTGTACAGGGATTCCCTTTTCTCCACATCCTCACAACATTTATTTTCTGGGGTTGTCTTTGTGATTTTTAATAATAGCCATCCTAATGGATGTGAAGTCAGAGCTTATTTTAACTTCAACTATATTCTGTTTCAAAGCCAATCAGAGAGAGAAATGAGTTTGCCCCTCAGATAGCTTCCATGTTCTCAGAGCATTTATTATCTTTCTTTGATATAACCAAATCAGAAAATGAAGAAAATGTATCTGTATACCCCCGATATCCTTGAAAACACAAAAATCCATTTGATTCATTCTAAATTGGTAAATATTCACATACATCTGACAGGTAGTTCTGGTCCTATCTTCATAATACATTCTGAATCTAATTACCCTTTTTATTTGCCATCGCTGCTACCACTCTGGTCCGAGCTAAAATCTCTCTCTCTAGATCATTTTAGTAGCCTTCTCACTGGTCTTGTTACTTCTACCTTTGTTCCTCTTCATGTCAGTATGATCCTTATAATATGTAAATCAGACTAGTCAACTGTTGAGAAGTCTACAGTAGGTCAGTCAGAGTCCTTGAAGTGGTATACTTGCACCCTTTCTTGCTATGCTATTGCCACACTGACCTCTTCACTGTGTCAGGTACTGCAGACACTTTCCTGCCCGAGGCCTATTGACTGCTGTTCCTTCTACCTGGAATGTCTGTCCTCCAGATAGCTGCCATATCTTATTCCCTCACCTCCTTCAAATCTTCACTCAGGTATCACCTGTTCTGTGCCCTTGTTAACACTCCTGCCTTTACCACTCCGCCTCATACTTCTTTTCATTGCCCTTTTCTTCTCACAGTGCTTATCACCTTCTGACGTTCCATATAACTTACTTATTCATTAGGTCTGTTTTCTCCTCTAAAAAATAAGCTCCATGAGGGAAGGGTTTTTTTTGTTTTGTTTTGTTTTTTTGGTCTGTTTTTGTTCATATAGATGTGCCCAGCACGCAGTAAGCAATCAGTAAATTTTTGTTGAATGAATTTTTTGAGTCAGTCAGCCCCTCCTCGGCATTAAGTTACCAAGATAATTGAGTTCTCGTCCCTCATCAAGCTCCACATCTAGTTGAGGAATGGGACCCAGGGAATAGAATTCAAAAAAAAATTCAGATACGGTAAAAAAATTTTTGTTCTTTGTATTGTTTTTGGGAGAGCCATATATTCTGGGGTCCCGCCCCCCCCACCCCTCTGCCAAAAGATGTTTTTAGCTTCATTTGCATATAACATCTCCTTTCCCACCCATCTGTCCCCTTCTTTCCTGGTCTTGGCTTACAAAACGCCTTTTCCTAAAAACCCTGATCCCTTTTGTAGAGGTTGCAAATTGTCTGGATTTAGCCCACAAGTATGTTTTGTTTGGTTTGCCCCATGTACTATTGGTTATTTGGTGTTTATGCTTTTTTGTTTTACACAGTGCTTCTTGATGTAATTACCAACATTTTAAATTCAGCTATTTTAGATGAAAATCTTGATTTCTGACCTTTGAAAAATTAGAAGTTCTGGTAACATAGGGCCTGCATTCTATGTGGCAACTAGTTGAGTTGAGTAGCTGTGGTCCCCGTCATATGAGGCATAAGCTTCTTTGGTTTGACAGCTTATCCTGTTCACTTATCTTGACAGCTCCTGCAGGTTGACTTTAGAGTTCCTTTTTAAATCAGAATGCTTTGAATCAATTTAAGCCACACATTGTAGAGATTGAAGTTAATTTTCATGTAGCTGAATGAACATTTAATGGATCTTTTTTGTGAAATGACCTAGTTCTGTGGATGTTGGCCAAAGGTAGCAAAAATTTGAAGAAAGAGCAAAAGACTTGAAATACAGTTCAGATTTTATACATGTGTTCATTTGTCCATACCTTTTTAGTGTGTCTTAATCCTTTTGTCTTCAGGCCCATAGCTGCTGTCAGTTCATGTAATAGTCCTATACAATATTTATGATGAAATACCACAGATAAGAGTTTAGACACTTCTTGTCACCTAATTGGAAGTCATAAATAATAGAACTGAAGTGCTATGAAAATGGGACAGGGGAGCAGAGACAAGGTGGAAGAGATCGTGATAATTACCCAATAAAATGTCCACCACAATTAGGGTCCTTAAAGCTTTTTAAGACTCCAAGTTTTGGAATAAAATAAAAGTAACGCCAGAATTTCGTAGTGTTAAGATCTTGAAACCTGGACTGTGGTGTCTCAGACTATACTATTTGAGGTTGTAAAGGTGTCAGGTATTTTGTTCCATCAAAAGTAACCTATTTTATGAACTCTCACATCTTTGTTGTCATGGTGACTATTACTTGTTTTCTCTTCCTTTCTGGGTAGGGAAACTGCATGAGACTCTGGTGTGAAGTGGGGAGCGGGAGAAGAGATAGTGTTTGTCTGCCTTCTGCCACAGTACGTTGGCATTTTCCCCATAGGAGAGTGGTACACTGTACTTCAGTGCCCTAACTTGTGTTTTCTGTGGCTTCGTTTACATTCTTCTGAAGATCCAGGGGGAAAATGTCTTTTTAAAGAAAAAATGAAACCCAAATCCCTGGAGTGACTTTGGGGGGTTTAAATGTCTTACTCCATGGGCAAAAAATGAGTTCTTATTCTGTAAGAATGAATTTCTGGCTCCTGCTTTTATACTCAGATAGCAAAGAATTGTGTTACTTCAGTAGCTAATTTCAGAGCAAACCATTATATCATTTTAGCAGCCAGGGGACTTGAGGTCAGCTTATGGAAAACAGACTTTATTTCCACTAAGCTCTAAAGTAAACCAAGAAAAACATCAAATTGTGTCCTAATCTAGGAATTCATATAATGACTTTGTATGCTGTGGTGCCCATAATACCACAGTTTACCAGTGTGTCCTCCTGACATATTTTTTCCCTGAAGCATATGATCGTGTGTGCAAAGTCATTATATCCTAAAACTGTGTACAGGCCTGATTTTTCAAATCACAGCTCCACTGAATTGGAGGAGAGAAGCTATCTCTCAAGAGGCAAATAAGCATGACCTACATAGTTAATACATCTACCTTCCCTTATACTTCCTTCTAAGGCCCGATTTTCTTTGCTTGGGAAGTGGTATTTATCTATATTAAGCACATCTATTTATAAGACTAGTTGTTTTTCTAATTTAACAGGTGGCAGAAAAGAAACCAGTGAAAGATGTCTTGTTATATGCCTGAGTAAATAATGGATGGGTGGTGGAATTGTATTTTCAGTGTGGCATCTGGATACATCTCCATAGTTCTTAGAAGCCTTGTCTGGGTCTGCTTTGTTCTTGACTTTTAGGAAATACGATGGCCCATTCAGCATTTTTGTTGATGGCCTCTAACTAGAGGCCTTTTTCTCTTCTATGATCACCTGTAAAAAGGAGAGAAAATAGTAGCACACAATGGGTGTCTAAAGCAAGCACTGTGGACACACACACACACACACACACACACACACAGATTTAGTTGGTCTAAGGTGAGGCCCAAGCTTTTTAAAAATTTTCTCAAGTGATTCTAATGTACAGCCAAGGCTAGGAATAGATGACAAGGCCATGGGTTTTCAGGTTGTCCTAGAACCTGTGAAAGTGCCTTAAGAGAAAACAAGTGGGTAGGGGACAGATAAAGGGACTCTAGGCTCCCATCTCCTTGACTATTTCCATCCCCTTTTTGCCTGAGCAATTCACTTTTGTCTGTTTTATATATTGGGTTTCTAATGGGTGAAAAAAGTTTTTTAAGCATGGCTCTAGATATAGGCCTTATGCAAGAATGGCAAGATAGGTTTTAAATCAGGTTTTCAAGGATAGTGAGCATTGACTCCTTCCATAAGAATATGTATGTCTTGCAGCTTCTGAGGAAGGTAGAAAAAGAAAAGAAAATCTAACAGTCATAGATAACAGTACATGGTAAGCTAGTCTTTACCCCAAATGAGAAAAGCCCTGGTCAGTAAAGAAAGTAACTTGCCCAAGCAAAAGTCTCAAACAGGTTGCAAGCTGGCCACCAGAAGATTTAATTAATCACTGTGTCTCTGTCTTGGCCAGTATTTATTTATTTATTTATTTTGACTCAGGACTGTTTTCCAGTTGATTCCAATCTCCCAACGCTCCACATTGTGTGTATTTGACCTACTTACTTGCTTATCTTAACTGGCTCCTGAAAGCATTTGTGTTCATAGACATTAGAAAGCAATTTATTAGCAATTGCTATTTGGAGGATATTTAATTTGATCATTAAAAACAAACTATCGGCTGGGCACCATGGCTCATGCCTGTAATCCCAGCACTTTAGGAAGCTGAGGCGGGAGGATCACTTGAGCTCAGGAGTTTGGGAACAGCTGGGCCAACATGGCAAAACCCTGTCTTTACTAAAAATACAAAAGTTAGCCAGGTGTGGTTACATGTGCCTGTAATCCCAGCTACTTGGGAGGCTGAGGCAGGAGGATCACTTGAACCTGGGAGGCCGAGGTTGCAGTGAGCTGAGATGGTGCCATTGTACTCCAACCTGGGTGACAGAGCGAGACTCCATCAAAAAAAAACAAAACAAAAAACAAACTATCTGTACTTGGCTACTATAAGATACTGTAATCTCTTGTCTGCTTCTCTAGAAAAATGTTTGTTGTAGATATTTAGGAGGCATTGAAAGAGTTATCTTTTTTTTCTTCACCTCAAAAAAAATATATGGCTTTTTTCTAAGAGAATAGTTTGTTTGGTATTATAGTCTCATAACAAAGTTTATGCAAGGTATTCATTTTAAGTACTGCATTAAATCTATTTCCAGAAAGCCAGGGTGATATACCTGTCTCTTGGTAGGCTAGATTTTATTCCTTTTTTTAAATCTAGGCCAGATCAAACCTAATTAAAATTGTTCTTCTGCTTTATCTTTTATTATTTAAACATCCATTGCCCTGTGTGGTCTCACTAATGGACTAATTTCCTGAGATTATAAATTGGCATGCTTTCATTTCCAGATTGCAGCCTGTCATCATTTTTCCAATTTTTTTGTATGTTTTATGCTGTATCACCAAATGGATTTCCTCATTTCTTCTTTCCTGAAATCATATGTCCCCTTAGAATTAATGGATAAACTGTGCATCCATGGATATTCATCCTAACGGCACTAATCAAATTTTGTATTTTTAAAAAGCAACCATGCATTAAAAAAAAAAGTTGGCAAGACAGTTTTCGTTTTTTAATAAAAGTAACTATAGTCAATTTCCCAAAGCAAATTAGTAGAAAAGTCCATTTAAAAAAATTCCTATATCAGTTCTATATCATAAAATTGAAATTATTGCCAATTTTTTGGCTATTATACTCTTTCTTATTATCACTTACAAGTTGGACCAGAAAAGTATAGAAAGAGCATAATTTTAAAACATACAGCATAACTTTTTTTTCTTTTTGTAGCATTAATCTTATCACTGGTCATTTAGAGGAACCAATGCCAAACCCCATAGATGAAATGACAGAAGAACAAAAAGAATATGAAGCCATGAAACTTGTCAACATGCTTGATAAACTTTCCAGGTATTGTATTCCCATCCATTTTTGCTTGGTTTCTAAAAATGGTCTATTTCTTTGTCTCTCTCACCGAGAGTTACCATAGAACAGCAACTCTGGAAATCCATGTTGATTGGAATAAGGTGGCCCAGGCAGCAGTTCAGATATCTCTTGGCTACCATGGTTTTTCTACATGTGCCGCTTCTGGATGTTCATTCCTAAACATTTAAATTCTCAAAGCTAAGATAGTAACTACCAGAGCACTGTAATATTTAACCAACTAACCTCCCTGTCTTCAAAAAGATGCTGTGAGTTAGATTCAGTGATTTTGCTGCTGCTTGTATTTTTGTTTTAGCCTGTTTTAGCTTTTGTTTCAAATCATGATGCTTTTGTTTTTGTTTTTTGTTTTTTTTTTTTTTTTTTTTCATTTTTGATGTGTAAGTTTGCAATTATGCCTTTTTGGGTTGCTGCTGAAACCAAGAATTCTAAAATGTCATGCACCCAATAAGAAAAAGTGAAAAGAAATAGCTCAAATGAAGGATTTTCTGAAAACAGGGACTTGTATTAATTAGGAGTTCTAACAAAAACAAAACAAAAAAACTCCCCTCCCCTCTTGCTTTACACCTCCTTCCCCTCCAAAAATAACCAGTTTTGAAAGTAATTAAATCAAATGTATACTAATCAACGACTAGTCATCTTGGAGGAGTTATTAGAAAAGAATTCCTTTCATACTTGGCTGAATCGCTCTATTTTCCAGTCATACATTGAATCACTATCTTCTTTAAGCCATCTTGAATGAATGCTTCTGTGTGTTGGTGGCAGTTGCCACTTAAAGATGAATTTCTTCTGGCCATCTCCTTTTTCACAGTAACTACATAAAGGCTAGTATCCATCAATCAAAAGAAGGCGCCATTGGAATGGAAAAGCCAGAAAGCCAACCATGAAAGGGAAAAGGTAGAATACAGAAACAAGCAGAGATTAAGGGCACAGCAGAGGCTTAGGGTAGAAATGGACAAGAACAAAAGACTGACATGGGGAGTGTGACAAGTTTGGATATTTATCCAGCCACAGAGTATGATGCTGGTAATGTGGTAGAGGTTGTTTAGTAGTAAATAGCTTAATTATCTTTAAAGCTAATATGACGAGAACTCAGTAACTTCCACCTAGCCATTTTAAATTTTCATCCTTTCTCAAGACGGTTAGAATTTACAGCTAACTGACCATGCTCACAATCTTCAAAAAGACATTGTTGCCTGTTTGCAAATTACATTTTCCATACCTTCGTATAGAACAGACATGTTCCTTCCCAGAGGAATTAATAGTCACAGAGAAGATATTGATAGAGCAAACCTATAGGAGGCAGAATAAGTTTGAAATGAATATATAAAAATGTATGTTTAGCTGCTTCCAGAAGGAGCTGATGTAGCTAATGAAACACAGTGATGATATAAGAACAACAGGATAAGAACCAACAGAGTCGGGCCAGGCGCGGTGGCTGACGCCTGTAGTCTCAGCACTTTGGGAGGCCAAGGCGGGCGGATCACCTGAGGTCAGGAGTTCGAGACCAACCTGATCGACATGGAGAAACCCCGTTCTCTACTAAAAATACAAAATTACCCAGGTGTGGTGGTGCATGCCTGTAATCCCAGCTACTTGGGAGGCTGAGGCAAGAGAATCGCTTGAACCCAGGAGGCGGAGATTGTGGTGAGCCAAGATTACGTCATTACACTCCAGCCTGGGCAAGAGTGAAACTCGGTCTCAAAAAAAAAAAAAGTACCAACAGAGTCCGTCTGGTAGAAACCTGACAGGAAGTATCAGCAAGGACCTGAGTAGAACATATTAGTGTGTTAGGACAGTAAACCAGTTGCATAAATAATACATTCTGACCAACAACATGAGTTTTTAAAGGTTAACACAAATACTACTTAACTGGCCCATCTACCCTGGATGAGTAAACTCCAAGATAGGAAAATGGGAGATAAGGAAAATAACTGCCTAAGACTATGCAATATAATCCACATACTTGGTTTACTAATAGAGACACTGCCATTTCACAAGGCATCTCTATCACAGGCACAGAAAACAAAGGTGCTAGGTCCTTCTCCTTTTAATCTCAGGGGAATCCACATATTATAGAAGCTGTCAACAAATGTACAAACGTCAAGTCTGAAATAACCAAGCTTCCACCTGATTTAAACTATGCCTCAAAGAAGATGCCTACTTATCTGGAAATACCCAGCAGATGCCCAGCTGAAGGTGACACTGATTTTTGCATGTGTAAAGCAGAGCAAATATGTCTTATATTGGCTTTGATGGTACCAATTTTGTCATTAAAGTTGAAGCAAAAGGCACCTTGAGAATAGTTCTAAATCATACAGAATTTTTGCATGACGTGTGGTGGGTGTTTTACATTGTCTGCCTTCGTGTGCTTTCTAACATTTGCTCTCACTAAATACAATCAATGACAAAACTGTATAAAGATCAGCAGTGGGCATTCCAAAGCAGTAATGCAAAGAATGAAGCCATTCTTTATGCGTCTTACATGTCTTTTGTGCTGTATTCCTCATTAGTCTTAAGTTTCTTCTCTTTTTTCACTTTTTTTTGAGGTAAAAAAGATGCCATAAAGCCAAAATAGACTGAACTCAGTACAATTCAGGGAACACTGACTAAGCAGCTACTCTCTGCAAGGCATTGTGCTAGAAAGCTGAGGAAGATTCCGAGGCGAATGTGACAGTCTCTGCCTTTGGAAAACTCACATTCTAGTGGAAGAAATGACTGCAGTCTAGTCTAGAATACAAAGTAGAAGGAAATAATGACAAAATGAGGTCTATGTTGAACTGTAAGCACCCAGGAAAAGGATTAGTTCATTCTGTATGGATGATTCAGGGACTGTTTCACAGGAAAGCTAGCATTTGTGCTGATCCTAGAATTTTGAGGTTTTTAATAGAAAAATGACCATTCATTCCAGGTAGAGAGAAATTTAATCTTGTTAATAAGTCTTGGATAGTCACATACTACTTATTTCTTCTAAATAGCTCAGGTTGTTTTGCCATTATTTGATTAATATAGTATGTTATCAGGTTTCTCATTGGGGGAAGCAAGTACCAAAGAATTGCCCACAGCATTTCCAAGCTAATGACTGATAATTCATTTCCTTTTAACAGTTTGTAAAACCGTTTCACATACATTCTCTTTCTACCTTAATTTTTTAAAAAAATGAGACTAGGCCTTCATTTTCCAGAACTCAAGACCTTTGCTCTGTCCACTGTGCTACTGTGTCTCTCTGTTACAGTAAGTGTTTGCCGGAACACTTCCTAATCACCCTGTCAGCATTGTACTATTGGTTAGTTCCCTTCCTTTTACTCTTGGCTGTTCTGCATTCAACCAAGTCTTTATTGTGCTAATAGTGTACCATAGCTTTGTCTGATTAACTTTCCTTCTCAAAAATGAAATCATGTTCTCCTGCACCTGAATTGAAAGGCATGTGAGTAAAGGATAGGGTTGGAGGTGATGTGGCCAATGAATGGACACTAGACACTTCCTTTTTTCCATCCATAGGAGAGCAGATGTGAAGGACCTGCACCAGGATGGTGGTTAGCAACAGTGGCCCGTGCCAAAGCACTTACCAAAGTGATGATGACTAAGGTTGGTCATGCCAAATACTGTTACTAAGCCTGGTGTAGGGTATAGAGGTTATTCACTACCAAAATTGTAAAACCACCAATGTAAAAGTTAAAATTACATTTCTGTTTTGCCTCCATGCTGGACATAGCCACTGCCTCAAGGAGCTCACCACTTTAGCAGCTTTCTCTTACCTGGATTTTCAAAGATACTGGAGAGATTAGTGCTCAGATACTTTCTTCCTGTTGAATACCAGCTGACTTAAGAGTTTTCCAAGTGATTTTTTTTTTTTAGTGTAAAGATTGTATTTGTGACAGATGTAGATAAGGGGATTGGCGGTGCACCTGGAGGTCTAAAGAGTTTGAAAAGAATCTGAACCCTATAAATCCCATCATGTCTAGCTAGTACAGTGCCTTGTACCCTGTGATTTCCACAGTATGTGATGATAAAACGATGAAAATAGCTGATCCCCAAATTTGAAGGTCAGATTTTTGCTTTCAAATACCAACATGGTTTAAGACTTTGTATATTTGTCAGTTCCATTTCTTAGCCAGATGTCATAAAATTCAGGGCCGGAAAGGAATTCCATAAAGTATTTTGGGCCATGATTGGCTTATTTAAATATTGGGATCCATAATTCTTTTAATATAGAATAACTGTAATGTTTATCAAACATAAACATTAAGCCCTGAGGCATGAAATTATAGAAAGCCTCCTTTGACATTTTTAATATGAGGGTAGAGATGGAAAAGCAGATGAAATTTGCCTGCCTCTTCACCTCGTCTTTCCTTCCCTGACTTCAGAAAAAATAAGCCCCTGCAACTCTAGCAGGAGATCTGAATGGGAATTGTGTGGTTACAGCTAGTCCACTGTGGCTAATACATTTTCATTTGCCTTAGCTATTGCACACAATTTGTATATAATAGTGGTGCCTCCTCTAGGAAAGGGGAGAGAGCATTGATTGGCTTAAGCTTAAACTAACAAAGGGAAATAATATTTCAAATTACATTTTTTCCTAATCCTTTTTAGTTTCTAAATTGGAACCAGACCTAGTTAATCTTCTGCTTATCCTTACCCCATCACTGTCTAACAGGGTACATTGCCTTTTTGCTTATATATTCTGCCATCAAAATCTGTTTTAAAATTTATATTAATGAAAGATAATTGTTCTACCATTTCTTCCTTTTCTTACTCCTTAGCCAATAAGTGTTTTGTTTTCCCTTTTTGCCGGTCACCGTGTACTATTTAGAACATGACTTTTATAATAAATGCAGGTACAGATACAGGATTAGTTCCCTTTAATCAAAAGATTAATTTTAAACTTACTAAGGCTGAAACAGGTAGTTTATAACTGAAAAATAACATAGTTTTTTCTTATAAATAAATTATTTTACTCTCCTCACAAAAATATCAACAACTGTGTTTATACCTCCCTTTGTGATAAAGTTAGTGAAGGAAATGCTTTTCAGGCACATTTCACAAACATGATGTAATTTTTAGAGCATTGTAAGATCTGTTATAGATATGAAAATATAAAGATCCTGTTTTCATCAGAAAATTCTGTAGATCTACCCTGTCCAGTATGGTAACCACTAGCTATATATGACTATTGAGCACTTGAAATGTGGTTAGTCCAAAATGGGATGCCCTATCAGTGTAAAATACTCAGCACAAAAATGTAAAATATCTCATTGTTTAATATGGATTATATATGGAAATATTTTTGCTACATTGGGTTAAATAAAATATTAAAATTAATTTTACCTATTTTTCAATGTGGCTACTAGAACATTTAAGAGTACATATATTTGGCTTACATTGTGGCTTACATTATATTTCTATTAGACAGTGCTGTTATACCTCATTTAAATACACTGTAAGATTGCTTGGAAGTTGAATTAAGAGGACTTGGATCCAGCTATATTAATATATCCTTAAGGTCAGGGGAGGATTAATTCGAGAAGCTTGATATTGTCTATCCTTAGGTTTGGGAGATGTTTCCAATGGCTAGACACCTTTAAGTAGGATACAAGGCTACCTTTATATTGCCTAATTGTAATCATTGTTCTTTAGCTCTGTAGTGGGAATAACTATTTTGAGCTCCTGGTTAAAGTACTGTCTGAAATGGCTTTTGACTAGCAGAGAAACATCAAATAAGAATCATCTCCACTGACTGTTTGCTCTCTTAGTTCTCTCCTGATTCTTTAACTTTTAAGTCTTCCTAATTGGGAAGAGCATTAAGAACTTCTGTTTCTGCTACTTTATTCAACAGTGTCAGTTGGCATGCCCACCTCTTATTAATATTTATTTTGTTAATTTGGACAACAGAATAGAAAAATTATGTAAATAAATTACCAAGAAATAATTTTTAAAACCACTTAGAGATAAAACTGAACTTTATTCTTTCAGTACTATACCTTATCTCTCTTTCTGTATATTTTCTTAACCATGTTGTTTACTGTGAGGTGGGTAGCAGATTTTTAGAAACTTTGCATGTGATCTAACAGAAATGAGAACAATGACAAAAGACTAACATTTATATAGTGTTTTAAGGTTTAAAAAATGCTTCCATATATGTTATCCCCATTGATTATTAAAATAGCCCTGTAAATTAAGTAGGGTCAGAGGTATTTTTTTAAGGATTAAATGCACCAAAGATTAAGTGACTAATCCAAGTTCAGTTATCAGTCTTGAGACTACAGATTGCATGCTATTGTGAAAATTACCAACAGCTCTCAAAAGTTGTCAGTCTAATTATTTTTAAGTAAGACATTCTAAATTTTAAATCAATGAAAAGCACAAAAGACAGATAGTAAGCATATTTACCTTAGAAGAGAACTAAGATTTCGAGGACGTGCATTACTGCTTTTTCATTCTATAGTTGAGCTCTTTGCAAGTATCAGGTCAAATGCTAAATAGCTTATGTTTTAAAAAACAAAGCTTTATGAAGGAAACAAGTAAAATTTCTATGATTCCATGTTAATACAAGGTTTTTAAATTGTTTTAAAAAGAGAATGATTATGGCTCTTCTGACAAATCCTTATACATGTGATCACATTAATAAAACCTAACTTATAAAAGGCTTCTGTATGGGACTGTTTACCAAGCTTGTTCAACCTGCAGCCCAGGATGCCTTTGAATGCCACCCAACACTAATTAATTAACTTTCTTAAAACATTATGAAATGTTTTTGCATTTTTTAAAGCTTATCAGATATCATTAGTATTAAGTGTATTTTATGTGTGGCCCAAGGCAATTCTTCTTCTTCCAGTGTGGCCCAGGAAAGCCAAAAGATTGGACACCCCTGGTTTAGACAATTACCAATTACAAGACATGGTAATGTGGGGACAGTATGCCATATCCATTTGTCTCGGGTAACAGTATTTTTAGGTGGCATATTTTACTTTCCCAATTGTACCCAATCCTGAAGCACAATGATGAGGGCTGAGGGTAGGATCTCAGAATCGTCTTTGAAAGATGTAGCCTAGACCTCAAATTTGCTATGGAAAAGCTGCCATACTCATTCCTACTGAGTCAGTGGCTTAGTGAAAGATCAGTATAACCAGTCAGCACTAGGAAGTCATTAGATGAAAGATGAAGGACTAGAGTTAAAGCCCAAAGGACAATTTCACAGTATCTAACCGAACATGTTAACCAGTCCAAAGGTTATATTATTTCTGTGAGAAAAAGGTAAAAACATTTATAAGAATATCACAAGTTATTGAGAAACCCGTTATACTTCAGTGGATTATGAACTATTCCAGTAATGCTGAAATCTTGATACACTCCCAAACTTTGGACTTTTAACAAAGAACTACAGAGCTTCCTTCTCAGGGCTATCACAGGCTCCATTCTAACAGGCATTTTTTGAAAAGCTCTATGTTAATTAAAATGCTTTATTTATATACTAATATCTCATCCCATCTTTCAAATGTGAAAAGGAATTAAATATGAAATGGCTAATTTAAAATGTCAGGATTTCTTTTTTCCAAGCCAACCTTACATTAAGAGCAGGAATCCTGTGCCTAAGAAATGGTTCCCAATTATCCTGTCTTGGGTTTTGTTATACATTGTACAGAAGTCAACAAAACAAGTATGTAACAGAACCTGCCTAAATAGCAGCTGCCCTCATTAAAAACAGAGAATTAATCAGGGGGTGACTGAAGGAAGCAGTGCCTCATATGTTTCCCCCCCTTTTCTTCTTTTCTAATCATAGAACAAAATATGTTACATAAAAGGATCAGAACTATTATGCAGTACTCAATTAGAGGGAGGTGAATAGGTCTCTAACATGCTGTTTTATCAAAAGAGCAGACTGGTGTTTGCATGACTGTTGTTTCATTACAGACCCTGTCATTAATTCCATGTGTCAATACTGCCCTGTAGTACACAGAGCAGACAAGAAAGAAGAGCCCTTGAAAACAAGGGAATGATTTTTGAGTCGTTATCAAGCTAAGTGGCAAGCGGGAAGCTGAAACTCGTATAGGTAAATTCGAAGGGACTCTTGGGAGATCTGCAAGTGGGAAACAAGAATGCATTTTATCAACTGCTTAATTATGTCCTGTTTTTCAACAAGTACACTTGAATTGAATGTTTTGTTTATACTGCACAAAACCATGTGCTGTGGGCAAGAGTATTCTCTTGCTTTCAGGTCAAGTAAGGTGTTTTATACACATACATGTCTGACCTATTCTATAATGTGCAATTGGGTATGTTAGTATCTGAACCCCAATATTGCACTGTCATTTTTGGGGGAAAGTCATATAGGAACCAGAAGCCCTAAAAAGTGGGACCTTCTCTAAGGTTCTGAGCAATTATATGAGCCCAGGCATCCCAGAGTATACCATACTTTCAGGGAAATGGTGGCTCAGGAAAATGTTAAAATATATCTGGAAAAAAAAAAAACAGACCAGAATATTTTGAATATGATGTAAATTTCATAATCTCCCATCCCTAAATCTTTAAGAAAGTATTTTTTTGGTTTCCATTAGCAGTCCCAAGGGCTAGGCTGGGGCAAAATAGGGTTTCGTTTCTTGGACGTGCTTTATCTGTGTCCTCTTGCCTGGCCAAGCCCTTATAGATTATGGTTCCTTATCGTTTAGTAAGATCAAATTTCTAAATGATGTTTCGTTCCAGTTGAACATTCTTGGAGGCTTATCTCTTCCCTGGCCAGATGCCTGATCAGATGAGAAGCCCGCCATGATACTGTCACAGTGCCTAGAATGGGCTCTTTATCCAGTAGACATCACTGTACTTTTTGATACGAGGGCAGTCTTAACTTGTGTTAAGGCCTGTGTGTAGCATTGAAGGTAAGTATGAAGGAGTTGTTGCTATGTGAATATCTTAATCCTGATACACATTTCAATATACAGTATCTCCCTTTTACCATAATATACATATATTTGACACATAGCCATCCTTTTCAGATAGGACCTTCAGAATTTAGGACCAGTAACTCTTTATGCAATGGCCTGCTTATTGAGGGCCATGATTGAATTTGGATCCTTTTTTGTAGCATTTGCTGTTGCTTTGGTTTTCCTTTGTAATCATTTTAATCATATGCTGGTAGTCTTGCAGAAAGGGTTCGTGGTCTTGGTGTATGTCTGTGACAATTTAGTAGGATGCTGTGTTTTAAGTTTAGAATATCTGCATTAGAAACAAAGGCTTAGTAATAATGAGTTTGAGTATCTTTACAAACCTAGCAGCTTTTAAAATAGATCAAAATTATTTCATAGCTCAATACTTAGCATCTTGAAATTAGTATAGAATATTGGGGATCATCTTGTCCAACCACTCACTTTATAGATGGGGAGACTCAAGCCCAGAGAGGCAAGTGACCTGCCCAAGGACACCTAGCAAGTTAGTGGAACATCTGAGACCAGAATCTAGATCTTCCGATGCCCCATATGGAAGAAGCCCATCTATACCAGTTAGTGGTTGGGAATTCCAGGCTGTATGGTGAAAAGGGGGCTTGACTTCTGCTGAAATGTCAGAATGCCTGATGATATTAATTCATCAGGGAAATAATTACAGTTAAAATAGTATGAGCATGATTCCTAATGAATGGTCTCTACCATTCTCCATTTATGCCACATTTACTGAGCACCTGCTGTGTGCTGTGTTCTATACTAGATACTGACAAATCACAGCCTGAGAAGACATGGACTCTGCCCTCAAGTTGCTCCCAGTCTAGCAGAGAACAAGAAATCTCTGGAAAGCATTCTACAGAATTTCCTGTGGAATGTCAATCCTGTTTCTAATCCTGTAAATCTTGGTGATGAAGATGGAACTTTACCCAGAGATTTAGCTTTTCTCTTCATGGTCTAGTCATTAGGAGTCCCATTAGACACCATACCTTTTCTCTTCAGGAAAATGAAAGATAATATCAAGCACAAATAAATTTCATTCACAAACACTTATTGAGGATCTGCTATCTGCAAGGCACTGTGCTAGACACATAGGGATATGAAAATAGAATAATTAAAGCATAGACATTCTCTTTAAAATATCAGAGCAGTAGTATTTCATAGCTTTCAAACTTTGTAATGACAATTATTTTAAATATCCTTAGAAGTAGGGGGTGGGGGTGGTGCTCTTGAAATTGAAAACAATACCACCTTTGTTCTCAAGTCCAGATTTGTCAGCCTGGGATTCAAGGTCTCCATTCAGATCCTCTTTTATACCTCGTATCTCTTTTGAGTTTTTTTTTTCCTTTACCTCAGCTGAGCCAGCCTGCTTGCCAGTCCCTGCACACAACTAACTCTTGCTTCTGTGCCTCTGCTTGACTAATTCTTCTGCTACTGGGATGCCTTTCTCCCTGTGAATCCATGTCCATCACTGCCATTACAGTCTGGCCCCTGAGTCCACCTACTGCAGGGAGCCTGTGGTCAGCATCCCTGTCTCCTCCTGTGTCCCTCCCACATGTGCATAGCTCATATAACTGGTGAAGGAATACTTCTGTGGTGTTCATTAAAGCTTCCCATTCTCTGTCCACATCATGCTGATCTAGATACAATAGATTGCAAATGAAATAGTCTGAGATTATAAATGAAACAGTCCAATATAACCAGATCATTTACCAAGCCTTTTAGGAGTGAGTCTCTGTATCAAATATTTCATTTTGATATTTGTGGGCTGCTAGTTGAAGGATAGAGGAAGAAGATTAGTAAAGTTAGGATGGGGGTATGAATAAGCCTTGGATCCATAAGAACAAACAGTCACACATCTGTAAATGATCCTCTCCTTCTACTCCCAGACAGGACAAGAAATCTCCTTTAAACCAATTTCAAATACAGTAAGGGTGTGTTGACGAATTTTCAAGTTTAAGGAAAGCAGGGCTCTGCCTGTTAATCATCTCAAGCTTGTTGATCTGCTGTTCTGTAATTCTTTCAATATTGTTTAATGTGTGTGTGTTTTATCTTCTGAACTGACTAAAAGCTTCTTGAGGACAGGGACCATGTCTTTTATTTACCTCTGCATATTCTTCCCCCACTTAATTCCTAACTAGCATGGGAAAACCTTCTGTAAGCACCTAAGGACAGGAACTGCAATTTGTGGGTTCTAATTACATTCCAGACTAATGTTATACTACACACTTTGTATGTATTATAGCCTTTTGCCCTCATCACAACTTAGTGTGAATTATGTGTTCCTGTCCTAATGCTACAGATAAGGAAAATGGAATCCATCGAGTTCATGGTCTTACAGCTAGTGACTGGTGGATCCAGAATTAGAGCACAGGTCCATCCGACTCCAAAACCTATATGTGCTTTCCACTATACCACGATAATAACAACAAATATTTGTTCTTCACAATTCACAACTCTTTGGTCTACATTATTATTATTACTCCTCCTCCTCCTCCTATTACTCCTTACGTCTTCACTAGTCAGTAGGTACAGCCAGGATTATCATGACCCCCATATTACTGGTAGGGAAACTGGGACTCAGAGGCTTGCCCAAGATCACACCAGCTGGTAAGTGGAGGAGAATCAGGACTTCAAACAGACTTCCTGACTCCAGATCTTTTGTTTCTTTCCATGACATCACATTGCGGCCTTAATTCATTTGCACAGTTCATGACTGTATGGCCAGTTTTCACTGACGCTTGTCCTACAGAAGTATCAATGATCCCAGGCATTGCATAGAGCCATGTGGAAAATAAAATTCATGCCTTCAGAGGAGCTTCCGTTTTAATGAGGGTTGATACAAAGCACCCAGAAAGTAGACACTTAAAAATAGTTTACAAGAAAGAATTAAAATACGGGGCCCATTGTTAGACAGTGAAATCATAATTTGGCCATAAAATTAATATTTTAAATTGTTTCCATAATTGGATTAGGGAGCAGGAATAAAGCTGATAAACTTCTTTGAAAATGTTCCTCCTGGGTTTAGATGAGAAAGTGCTAGATACTTCATACCAGTTAGTAGCTAGCCCCAGAATCATCTTTTTATCAAAGAGATGCAATAGTGTTAGTCTCAGGAGTGATGGTATATCCACCCAACAATTTACCACTCGATAGACTCTCTCTAGTCCCATCTGCCAATCCTACTTTTACCTGTCCCTACCCCACACTTCGTTGTGCCCTCAGTGTTTCATTCCTAGCAGGTTCTCCCTCTTCTCCTTTTGCATCAGTTGTTAATATGTAGTGTCCAATATCACAAAGTCCTCTAGCACAATCAGAACTAGGAATTTAAAATACAGATACGTAATTATGTCAGTGCTAGAGAGAAGTTTTAATGGAAACAGATTGTTTCTAGCTGTCCACTGAACATTTCAACCTGGTTGTCATGTAGGTATGTTCTTCAGGTCCTAAAATATGTGAGCATCTTCCCACCAAATCTCCATCTCCTATGTCCTGGCCCCAGTGAATAGAATCACCATCCACTTGGTCATCAGAGCTGGAACAACAGGAACTCTCTACTTACTACTCTTCTTCACCAACCCCTTGTCCTACCAGTGAGTCGTGACATCTACCTCAGAAATGTTGCCTTTTCTTCCCACAACCTCAGATTTCATCCAGCTCTGTCTCCTTTCCCACACACTATTATCATGAACCCTAATGACTTGTCCATCTGCCACCAATTCCCATGTGTCTGTCATGCTGTGCCAGAGGTACTTTCTTATAAAACAATCCTAATCAAACACTCTTTACAGGGTAAAATCTAAACTCCTTATTGTGGCATTTAAGACATTTTTTACTATTGCATCCCAAACTACCCTCGCAGCCTTACCTCCTGCCCCTCCTTCATCGAACCTCCCAATTCCCCAAACACTGGGCCCTTTCCCAGCTTCATGAGAGCACACAATCCAAAAAGGTCTACAGAATCACATAAGTCAGTGGGGCCATTCAGAGCTCTTTACAGTCTCCTTTGTCTGAAATGCTCTGTGCCCTCTGCCTAGTGAAGGACCAGTTACTGATCCCTCACTTGGCATTGCCTCCCCCAGGCAGCTTGGTCAGTACTTCATCTCAGGAGCTGCCACAGTTCTTTGTTCATAATTCTCTGACAGCATTTACCCCATTATGCTCTAAATGATTTTTTTTATAGTTTTGTTTTGCCTGCTCCTCAAAGGCAGGAGGTATACCCATCTTCCTTTTCTTCTTAGTATGTGACATAGTTCCTGTCACATAGTAACTGAACAGATGTTGAAGACATGAACTCAGTGTGCTCCTCCAATGCAGTTAGGGCAATAATCCAGATGTAGTGGGCTGCAAAGATTACTGGACTAGGATTCAGGAGACCCATGTCCCAGGTCCAGCCCTGCCACTAGATAAGTGACCTTGGGTGAGTCATTCAGTCTCCTTTATTAAAAAGGGGGTTGGACTAAATGATCTGTAAGACCCCTTCCAACTTAAAGTTCTATGATTCTGACCCCATTTCTTGGATTGGGAAACATATTTCCTCCCTCATAATGTTCAGGAGCCTCAACTTAGCCTGACAGATGTTCACATTCCCCAAACAAAATTTTCAGACACTTCAAAGTAGTCTACTGGAGCTAGTCAGAGCTCTTCATTAGGCTCCTGTTGGCTTATCCATTGACCACTGAGCTGTTCTCACTCCTCCCCAGGAGGTTTCACTGTGTCTGTAACACCATTACACTACTGTGTGGCTGCACCTTCCCAGGAGAGAGCCCTTCTTTCTGCTGGCCTAAGGGACAACTGTGAGGAGGGAGTCATTTCCCTTCCATCCAAATCCCACCAACATTATAGCTGCTGCCATGTGGATTTTTGGTTATGGACATGTTTTTTTTGGGGGGGGTGTAATGCCCATTTCTGTGATAAATAAGTTTTAAGCAGTTCATGGGGCTCTTCAAGGCCACTCTTAAGTGCACCGCTGACCTTTTTAGGGATGGGAGGACTGAAGTTAGCAACTCAACAGGTACATTCACCATAATCTCCATGTAATAAATAAGAGCCTATGAAAAGATTAAATAAATCTTTCCTAATGCTTTTTGATTGGCTTAATCAATAATTAATCATCTTTAGATGAGGCTGTAACTTGTGGAGTAGATATAATTGGATTAGCTGAAAAGCTGCAGTTGGGGAGCTTTGAAGAGATTAAAATGGCTGTCAATCCCATAATTAAACTGCCACAAACAAAAGCAATGGTGTTTTTTAAAAAGGAGGAGGAGGAAAGAAAAGAGTGAAAGAGAAAGAAGGAAAGAAAAGTCGGGGAGAGAGTTGGGGAAGGCCAACTAATTTGAAATGAATCAACAAGTACTTAGTATCACTAGAGATAGAGGCAAAATCAAAACGACAGATTTATTCCATTGAATGAAGTGTGTGCATATCAAATCAGCCATTTAATTGTATGCTCCAACCACTGGGGCAGGTGAAATTTTGGTAGCTTCAACTTCTCTAAAACAAAACCAATCCACAAAAGGAAAAAAAAAAAAAAGTTGATTATTCAAAACAGAAGAGACCTGCTCCTTGTCCTGAGCCCATTTAGACCTTGACTTTTCATACTTTTAATTGGCTTAGTAGGTTTGGCCTGTGTGAATGAAGCCTTTTATCTCCCTCTTTTTCTTTCCATGCCCCTTTCATCTTTCCTATTACAAACACACAGAGAGAGCTCAAGGGAAAATACTTTGGTTTTTAAAGACTTTTCTTTTTAAAAGGATGTGGATTTGGGTGGTGGGGGAGGGGTCTGTGTGTGATGCTGGTGAATACTTTTTTTCTTTCTCTCTCTTTTATCTCTTTTTCTAGAGAGGAGTTGCTTAAACCAATGGGACTAAAACCTGATGGGACAATAACGCCTTTGGAGGAAGCACTCAACCAGTACTCTGTCATCGAAGAGACCAGCTCTGACACAGACTAAAAGCATCACCTGCTCAACTCTCAATATTGCTTTATCAGCATCTTTTCTCTGTAGCTCCAGGGGAATCTTTTCTCTAAAACATTTATGCCCTTGCTTTGGCTAGAAACACATTAACTGGTTTACTCATTGAGAATCCAGCATATTTAAGAGGTGACCCTGTGTTTTTTGCGATATTGAGGCATTTATACAGAGCTGCAGTTAGACGGAGTTACAGGGGCTAGAAGCAGAAAAAAAAAAATTCCATTTCATCAGGATGGAACTGAAGGATTTTATTTTATAATGCGGCCCTGATTGAATCTGGCAATTCTTTTTGCCAAGATTCTTAGCAGAAGATTTAGCCATGTCCTTCCCCTCACTGGTGTGAGTGGCCCCTTCTCAATCTCTCCAGCAGCCAGAGTCATGTGAGAAGCAGAATGAGCTGGTAAATAAAGGCCCTGAGCAAGTGACTTCTTAGATCAGAACTGACTAAATGGAAGCCTAGCAGCTGCTCCATAAACCTAGCCCCATTCTTCATATCAATTTTGTATAAATATATAGAAACACACACACAGCCTCAGACTTACAAACTGATTATATTCTAAAAGTTTGTATGTCACTTAGCTATAACTTCAGAATACATTTCTCTCCCTATAAAAAGTTATAAATGATGGTTTAGTTCTCAGGCAGCTACAAATGCCTATTTATTCCCTCATGTACCTGAACACTAGTACCATAGAACTGAACCATCATCTGTATCAGTGCATGGGGAGTCTGCATTCTGAGGTCTCACCCGGGGTGCCAGGAACACACACATCCTCCATCCCAGCCAGAAAGAATGGAGACTCCCTTAGTAATGGGAGTTTTTTCGTGGCCTCTGCTTGGGGTGGGGGAGTCAGAAGCACCCATTTGTACATATAGGTCATTCATACATCATGTTTTAAATTGGGGATTATGTGTGTGCTGGTGTGTGTGTGTATTCTACCTTTCTACCATATGTGATCAGTTTAATAGTAACTTTATTTATTTTAAAAAAAAAAAGAAACACAATTAATTACTGTTAAACTGATAAAGGCTGTTTATTTTTACTTTTAGAATTGGTCCTATGAAGAAGTAGAAACTGAATCATGCAATAGACAGTGGGCCTAGCTGATCAGTGGCTAAAGTTGAAAAGGGGTTGGTTTCCTGTATATATATGTATGTATATACACATGTACATACATTCATATATATACATATAAACATAATGTGCTTAACCACTGCCTTTTAAAATTTTAAATAAAACATTGGGGTTGATTCAATTTAGCCATCTATGTGTGTTTCTTTATAGATCCATGGGCTAAACAATGCTACTTAGTTTGTGCTTTTTAAAAGTGTTTTTACATCCATTCTCTCATTTATAATAGCCTTTTTAAGGATAGGTAAAGTACATAGAATGTTAGTGAAAAGGTCATTTATCCAGAAGTTATTTCTCTGGAAAACAAAAAAAATCAGGAATTGAGTTTTAAAAGGCCTTCCAGCTGCCAGAAGAGATGTCACAAAGTTTCTTACAACTTATGGGAGAGATCTTCAAGAATATCACTCTTAGACTCTGTACTGAAATTTGCATACGCTTCCAACATGTTTTGTTAGCTGGCTTTGAAGCTCACTAAAAAAAAAAATGGCAAAGAAAGAGTCTGCTAGGTTGAAGGCAGGCATACTGAAAGAAGAAAAAAGCCAACTAAAACTAGTTTGTGAGATGAGAAGAATAAACCATTCAAGACAGCAAATCGGGGACTGTCTACTTACCAAAGGATACTCTAGTTGACCCAGAAAATGTGTACAACAGTATGGCCTATAGACTAATTCTCATAATGAATTTAAAAGAAGCAGTTAAATCCAGAATATTTTATAAAAGGCTAAGAAGAAGATAATACATGTTAGAATTTCATCCAAAATATTTGAGGGAAAGATTTTGAGTGACCCAGGTTTTAACTAACAGCAAATAAAATGAAATGGGCAATTCATAATTTTAGATTAAGTGAAAAAAAGTTTAGAAAAAATTTAAGTATTTTTGTTATTTCATTCTACAAATGCATTTTTAAAGTATTTTTATAATTTCTATAATCAAATAGCTTTGGCATGCATGTCAGCTTACCTACATGCAGATGTGTTTAATGAAATGCCATCTTACTGGCTTTCTTTACACAGTGTTTTCACAGTCCTGTTTAAGTAGCTGTGCTCTTCTGCTTCTTTCAGTGAGTTCTGTTTCATTTTGCATTTCTCTGCACTGGGCACTAAGCTTTGTTTTTGAAAAGAGACAACTTGCGGGGAAGAAGAAGAGAGTGACTTCACCTGGCACTCGGAAAGAACTAATATCTGTTAAGTGCTTACTATATCCTGGGCTTTTTATGTATGTTATCTCATGTAACCTCACCTTATCTCATATGAAAGATCCTCTCCAGAAAGCTTGTGAAAGTTACCCCATGTCACAGCAAGGAAGAGTCCAACTCTGGTGGCCTGATTCCCAGCACCACTCCTTTTCCCCCAGCACACTTGGGCCCACACTGTGCCTCCTTAGGCTCTGAAATGCTGGGAACCAGAGTGGTATGAGGAGGGTGGTCATTCTCAGGCCATTTTAAGCAATAACTATTTCAGCAGAACTAGTTAAGTTTTTAAGCAGGGAAATGACCTGGAGTGGAAGTATGAGTGGGGAAAATCCAGTACTTGCTTGGTCAGTACTGGATTTCCAAGAAAGACCTGGAATCCTTTAGAATAGGCTAGGGACCAAGGCTGCAGGCTGGTCCCTCCGCCCCAACTCTCCTGACCTTGGAACCAGGGTACGGAGGCATGTGTCCTAAAATAAAGCATTTGAGCTGCTGCTACAGAGGAACGATCACCAGATATTGTGACGCTTTCAGATGCCCAATAGTCCTGGGAGGCAGGCAGGGCAGGTGTTATTATCCCTCCTTTATAAATGAGGACACAGACTGAGGCAGTACAAGTGACTCCAAACACCCCCTTAGTGCCACATCAGTCTTACCACCTCCCAGGACTAGGCGTCACCTGTATTGACCCCCTCTTCCCCTCTGATTATAAAAGTAATATATGTTCATTGTGGAAAGTTTGGAAAATGCAGAAAATAATTTACCCCAAATCCCACCATCCTGAAATCACTGTTAATGTTTTAGTGTATTTCCTTCCTGTATTTTTTCTATGCATATATAATTTATTTTACTACAAGATTGGGATCATGCTGTATTTACATATTTGTATCCTGCTTTCTTTAACATATTGTGAGCATTTTCCCATGCCAATAAATATTCTTCAAAAGTTAATGGCTATATGATATTCCATTATATGAATTGTGGCAGACACTGCTAGTTGCCTTCCCAATATTATTTCTAACAGAAGACATCATGACTTCCACCACGCCCATCCAAAAAAAAAAAAAGGTGGTGCCTGCTGCCTTTCTAGAAGCCAGCATGAGTTGTTACCCCTGGAAAGCAGCAGGAACTAGGGGTGGCACCAGGAGGAGCAGACTTGCTTTGCCATACAGCACCAGTCTTACAGAAGCCTTGGCAGCACAAGTCAGAACAACTTGATTCAAGTGCCCAGATTACTAGTTTTAGTCAAGGAAAATTATTCAAAGGGAGCCAGGCAACTTAGAAAAGTCTGCATTAAAAATTTTAAAAAAAGATGTCAACCATGCTTAGTGTTTAGTCTAGTTATTGGCATTAGTTTTCTTGGAGATACCATTCATTGCAATTCCAGAAGTGGAGGAGGACACAGGGATAGGGAGTGCTGTGTTACTCTTAGGAAAAGTAAGGTAATACATGTCAGAATTGGTATGTGACAAGCACAATATGGAGAAAGAACAAACTTGTAGGAACACATCATGGGTGAGGAAGGGAGATATTTATAGCAATCATGAGAAGGTTTAAGGAAAGGGACAGGTTTCTAGAGAAGATTTGAAGTGGTGTGACTCATGCACTGTGCCGAGTCCCTGCATCAGGTCTAAGAAACATCAAAGAATGTCAGAGCTGCCTTTCTTAAAGAGGAGGAGTTTGGAGATAATGAAACCTACATGGCCTGAATTGTAGACAATGAACATAACTCTCTCATGCATCTAGAACAGTATAAGTTATGTAACATTCTGGGAACTGAGAAGATAGTCACTCCAGTTATTTTCTGTGTTCTGTGGTCCAAATGAACCCGGGTTGAGAAAGGCTGCTCTAAGAGAAAAGATCAAAATTGTTCCCCAAGGCTTCTGGAGTCAGATTTGTGTTTTAGTGCAACACAGTGAAGATCCTAAGCCCTACTCTCCAGCTATATCCAGATCTCAGAGACCTTTACCTTTTCTGAACTGAACTTCACAATAAGAGCTGCAAGTACTTGTTCAGCAATCACTGTGCCAAGCACTTAGCATGCAGAGTCTAACTTCATAACGCTCTTGAGAAGTAAGCAATAGTATAATAGCTTCCAATACTTTTCAGATGAGAACTAAGACATAAAGGTGTTAAGCACTGTGTGCAAGTACACAGCCTTTTCTATTTGCTTATTATTTGATACACGTAGCAAAATTTGAACTCAAGCCTGATGCCAGAGTCCATATAAATACTATGCTTCGAATGTATTGCTTTTGCAATCAGAAAAATGCAATAAAATCTTGCTTATTTGGAAGAAAATGTCAGAAGAGACAAATGGGGAAAACAACACATTTTTACCTCATTTCTGTATCTCACACATTTCTTATCTAGCTCCTATTCGGGAAGTAGTTTCAGCGATAAACCTACACTCCCAAGCAGGCCAATCCATATCAGTTTGTTCAGTTAACATTTATTGAGCATTGACTGTCCCAGGTACTCATCAATGTGCTTGGGTATACAAACATACTGAAAGGTCCTATCCCCAAAGTGCCTGCAGTGTGAGAAGTCCATAACCAAAGTCTGTACTGTCACAGGATGCTGGGATGAGGTGTGGCTAATGCTGGTCAGGATTGCGGGAATGAATTAACAAAGTTTTGTAGGTAACATGAGTTTTCCATCTATAGGAAAAATGCTATTGCCACCGAAAGAACTGGGTCAAACACAAACTCATGGGCAAAAGGTTTACAGAACACAAGGAATTGAGCATAATGGAAACAGTCATCCCATGCCTCATTACTGGACACATAAGCAGGAACCTTTTAGGCATGAAAAGGACCCCACCAGGAAGAGCACTCTGGCTGCCGTAGAGAGAATGGATTGGTGAAGGGACAGACAGTAAGAAGAGACCAGACTGAAAGCTGTTGCCTCTACATTGGAGGGACAAGTAGGCCCTGGACTAGAACACTGGCAGTAGATGTAGAAAAGGGGGTGGGGATTCAAAAACATTTCAAAGATTAAAGAAACACACTTTGATCTTGGAGAAAGGCAAGAAAAAGCTCATTTAACTCATGGGAATGAGAATGACTTCAGAGAAACGATCATCTGAAACACTGGCTCTGAACCTGTGAACTAAACAACCCGGTTTGAGAGCAGGAGAGTAGAGCTAAGAGTTATTTCAAGGAGTCTGAAAATGTGTATGGTCACCAAGCATCATTTATATACCAAATAATGCTTTGGCCATGCAAGTACTCCTGCTGTACAAACACTGTATATATACAGGTTGACATGATAAAAGCTCATTTATACAAGTTATTACTGCATTCGTAGTATCGTTTTGCCCATCTGTATCTTCACAGACAAAACATGATAAGTCACTATTTTGCAAAAGGAAATCCTGGAAAGTTCGGGCTTTTTAAAAAGAAATTCTCAACATTGAAAAAACATAAAACTCTTAGTAACAAGTATCAGAAACTCAGATTGAACTAGCTCAGTAATGGAAGAACATGTATCTTCTGTAAAGAAAGGAGGAACTGAACAACCAAGCTGTGGAAAGAATGGACGGGGGTCTCAGTCACAGCTGAGTCTTGTAATATCACAGGAGGAGATAAAGGGATTTCTAAAATCCATGTTCAGCGATGTCATGATAGCAACTTGAAGGCAACTGTGGTGGGAATGTTGACACCATGGAAATCAGCAAACACTACAAATTAGGGCTTTTCTTTTCCCCCTGGAGAGCCAATTAAACATTTACCAGCAGTCACTGTAATACTCTGCAGAACCCCAGAATGGCTTAGGAATCAGAGATACCAATAACATCTGCAAATAAGGGTGTGGGTGGACTTTACAACAAGCAAATTCCACTCTCCCACGGTCCCCTCCCACACACATACACACACACACACTCCCATGTGTATACATACAACCAGGTGACTCCTAATCCACCTCCCCAGCATAAGCCAGGAGTTTCCCTGAGGAGGCTAATTCAAAAGGCTGTGGACCCCAGGACTCAGGCATAGTAGAAGACAGGGCTATCTTACTGAAAACAAGAGAATCAGGTAAGAGACCTCACACTGAATCTCTGGATCTTCAGCCTCCTTCCCCAGTCAGCCGTAAGAACACTGGCAGCCAGGACTCTTCTAGCTGAGAAAACTGACCCAAAAGAAGAGATATAGGATTTCCGGGCAAGATGGCCAAATAGGAATTGCTCCAGTGCACAGCTCCGAGAGAGATCAATGCACAAGGCAGGTGATTTCCACATTTCCAGCTGAGGTACCTGATTCATCTCATTGGGACTGGTTGGACAGTGGGTACAGCCCAAGGAGGGTAAGCCGAAGCAGGCTGGGGCGTCACCTCACCTGGGAAGTGCAAGGGGCTGGGGAAATCCCTCTCCTAGCCAAGGGAAGCCATGAGAGACTGTTTCCTGTACTCTGGCCCAGATACGGCACTTTTCCTGTGGTCTTCACAACCTGCAGACCAGACAATTCCCTCCTGTACCTATACAACCACCAGGGCCCTGGGTTTCCAGTACAAAACTGGGTGACTGTTTGGGCAGATACAGAGCTAGCCACATGAGGTGTTTTTTTTTTTGTTTTCATACCCTAGTGGCACCTGGAACACCAGCAAGACAGAACTGTTCGCTCCCCTAGAAAGGGGGCTGAAGCCAGGGAGCCATGTGGCCTGGCTCGGCAGGTCACACTCCCACGAAGACTGGCAAGCTAAGATCCACTGGCTTGAAATTCTTGCAGCCAGCACAGCAGTCTAAGTTCAACCTGGGTCATTGGAGCTTACTGGGGGGAGGGGCATCCACCACTGCTGAGACTTGAGTAGCCAGTTTCAACTTCACAGTGTAAGCAAAGTTGCTGGGAAATTCAAACTGGGTGGAGCACCACACAGCTCAGCAGCAGGCACTATCTCACTAGATGTCCTCACTGGGCAGGGCATCTCTGAAAAAAGGCAGCAGCCCATCAGGGACTTATAAATAACCCCCCACCTTCCTGGGACAGAACACCTGGGAAAGGGGCAGTAGTGGGTACAGCTTCAGGAGACCTAAACGTCCCTGACTGGCAGCTCTGAAGAGAGCAGCAGATCTCCCAATACAGTGTTTGAGCTCTGATAAGGAACAGACTGCTTCCTCAAGTGGCTCCCTGACCCCCATGTGTCCTGACTGGGAGACACCTCCCAGTAGGGGCTGACAGACACCTCATACAGAAGGGCTCTGGCTGGCATCTGGTAGGTACCCTTCTGGGACAAAGCTACCAGAGGAAGGAACAGGCAGCAATCTTTGCTGTTCTGCAGCCTCCGCTGGTGATTCTCAGGCAAGCAGGGTCTGGAGTGGACCTCCAGCAAACTCCAGCAGACCTGCAGCCGAGGGGCCTGACTGTTAGAAGGAAAGCTAACAAATACAAAGAAGTAGTTTCAAGATCATCAAAAAGGACATCCACTCAGAGACCCCATCCAAAGGTCACTGACCTCAAAGACCAAAGGTAGATAAATCCACAAAGATGGGAAGAAACCAGCACAAAAAGGCTGAACTCCAAAAACCAGAATGCCTCTTCTCTCTGAAGGGATCACAGCTCCTCGCCAGCAAGGGAACAAAACTGGACAGATAATGAGTTTGACGAATTGACAGAAGCAGGCTTCAGAAAGGAGCATGTTCTAACCCAATGCAAGGAAACTAAGAACCTTGAAAAAAGGTTAGACAAAATGCTAACTAGAATAACCAGTTTAGAAAAGAACATACACAACCTGATGGAGCTGAAAAACACAGCACAAGAACGTCGTGAAGCATACACAAGTTTCAATAGCCAAGTTGATCAAGCAGAAGAAAGGATATCAGAGACTGAGGATCTACTCAATGAAATAAAGCAAGAAGACAAGATTAGAGAAAAAAGAGTGAAAAGAAATAAAGTCTCCAAGAAATATGGGATGATGTGAAAATACCAAATCTACATTTGATCAGTGTACCTGAAAGTGAAGAGGGGAATGAAACCAAGTTGGAAAACTATCTTCAGGATATTACCCAGGAGAACTTCCCCAACATAGCAAGGCAGGCCAACATTCAAATTCAGGAAATACAGAGAACACCACAAAGATACTCCTCAAGAAGAATAACCTCAAGACACATAATTGTCAGATTCACCAACGTTGAAATGAAGAAAAAAATGCTAAGAGCAGCAAGAAAGAAAGGCTGAGTAACCCACAAAGGGAAGCCCATCAGACTCACAGTGGATCTCTTGGCAGAAACCCTACAAGCCAGAAGAGAGTGAGGGCCAATATTCAACATCCTTAAAGAATTTTCAACCCAGAATTTCATATCCAGCCAAAATAAGCTTCATAAGTGAAGGAGAAATAAAATCCTTTATAGAGAAGCAAATGCTGAGAGATTTTGTCACCATCAGGCCTGTCCTACAAGAGCTCCTGAAGGAAGCACCAAACATGGAAAGGAAAAACTGGTACCAGCCACTGCAAAAAATACCAAATTGTAAAGACAATCGATGCCTAGAAGAAACTGCATCAACTAACAGGCAAAATAACCAGCTAGCATCATAATGGCAGGATCAAATTCACACATAACAATATTAACCTTAAATGTAAATAGGCTAAATGCCTCAATTAAAAGACACACACTGGCAAATTGGATAAAGAGTCAAGACTCATTGGTGCATTGGTGTGCTGTATTCAGGAGATCCACCTCACATGCAAAGACACACATAGGCTCGAAATAAAGGAATGCAGGAAGATTTACCAAGCAAATGGAAAGCAAAAAGAAGCAGGGGTTGCAATCATAGTATGTGATAAAACAGACTTTAAACCAACAGAAATTAAAACAAAGAAGGACATTACAAAATAGTAAAGGGATCAGTGCAACAAGAAAAGCTAACTATCCTAAATATATATTCACCCAATGCAAGAGCACCCAGATTCATAAAGCAAGTTCTTAGAGACCCACAAAGAGACTCCCACACATTAATAGTGGGAAACTTTAACACCCCACTGTCAATAGTAGATCAACAAAACAGAAAATTAACAAGGATATCTAAGACTTGAACTCAGCTCTGGACCACACGGACCCAATAAACATCTACAGAACTCTCCACCCGAAATCAACAGAATATACATTCTTCTCAGCACCACACTGCACCTATTCTAAAACTGACCACATAATTTAAAGTAAAACAACCCTCAGCAAATACAAAAGAATGGAAATCATAACAAACAGTCTCTCAGACCACAGTGCAATGAAATTAGAACTCAGGATTAAGAAACTCACTCAAAACCACACAACTACATGGAAACTGAGCAACCCGCTCCTGAATGCCTACTGGATAAATAACAGAATGACGGCAGAAATAAAGATGTTCTTTGAAACCAATGAGAACAAAGACACAACATACCAGACTTTCCGAGACACATTTAAAGCATGTCTAGAGGGAAATTTATACCACTAAATGCCCAAAAGAGAAAACTGGAAAGATCTAAAATCGACACCCTAACGTCATAATTAAAAGAACTAGAGAAGCAAGAACAAAAGAATTCAAAAGCCAACAGAAGACAAGAAATAACTAAGATCAGAGTGGAACTGAAGGAGATGGAGACACAAAAAAGCCCTTCAAAAAAATCAGTGAATCTAGGAGCTGGCTTTCTGAAAGATCAACAAAATAGATAGACTGCTAGCCAGACTAATAAAGACAAAAAGAGAAGAATCAAATAGATGCAATAAAAAATGATAAAGGTGATATCACCACCAATCCCATAGAAATACAAACTACCATCAAAGAATACTATAAACACCTCTATGCAAATAAACCAAAATATCTAGAAGAAATGGATAAATTCCTGGACACTCACACCTTCCCAAGACTAAACCAGGAAGAAGTCAAATCCCTGAATAGACCAATAACAAGGTCTGAAATTGGGGCAGCAATTAATACCCTACCAACCAAAAAAAGTCCAGGACAAGATGGTTTCTCAGCCAAACTCTACCAGAAGTGCAAAGAGGAGCTGGTACCATTTCTTCTGAAACTATTCCAAACAATACAAAAAGAGGGAATCCTCCCTAACTCATTTTATGAGGCCAACACCATCCTGATACCAAAACCTGGCAAAGACACAACTAAAAAAGAAAATTTCAGGCCAATATCCCTGATGAACATTGATGTGAAAATCCTCCATAAAATACTGGCAAACCAAATCCAGCAGCACATCAAAAAGCTTATACATCGCAATCAAGTCGGCCTCATCCCTGGGATGCAAGGCTGGTTAAACATACACAAATCAATAAACGTAATCCATCACATAAACAGAACCAAAGACAAAAATCAAATGATTATCTCAATGGATACAGGGAAGGCCGCCGATAAAATTCAACACCCTTTTATGCTAAAATCTCTCAATAAATTAGATATTGATGGAACGTATCTCAAAATAATAAGAATCATTTTCGATAAACCCACAGCCAATATCATACTGAATCAGCAAAAACTGGAAGCATTCCCTTTGAAAACCAGCACAAGACAAGGATGCCCTCTCTCACCACTCCTATTCAACATAATCTTAGAAGTTCTGGCCAGGGCAATCAGGCAAGAGAAAGAAATAAAAGGTATTCAAATAGGTAAAGAGGAAGTCAATCTGCAGATAACATGATTGTATACTTAGAAGACCCCATCAACTCAGCCCAAAATCTCAAGCTGATAAGGAACTTCAGCAAAGTCTCAGGATACAAAATCAATGTGCAAAAATCACAAGCATTCCTATACCCCAATAACAGACAGAGAGCCAAATAATGAGTGAATTCCCATTCACAATTGATACAATAATTAAATATCTTGGAATACAACTTACAAGGGATGTGAAGGACTTCTTCAAGGAGAACTACAAACCACTGCTCAAGGAAATAAGAGACGACACAACAAATGGAAAAACATTCCATGCTCATGGTTAGGAAGAATCAATATCTTGAAAATGGCCATATTGCCCAAAGTAATTTATAGATTCAATGCTATTCCCATCAAGCTACCATTGACTTTCTTCACAGAATTGTAAAAAACCACCTTAAATTTCATATGGAACCAATAAAGGGCCCGTATAGCCAAGACAATTCTAAGCAATAAATAAATAAATAAATAAATAAAGCTGGAGGCATCACACTACCTGACTTCAAACTATACTACAAGGCTACAGTAATCAAAACAGCATGGTCCTGGTACTAAAACAGATATATAAACCAATTGAACAGAACAGAGGCCTCAGAAATAATGCCACACACCTCCAACTGTCTGATCTCTGGCAAACCTGACAAAAACAATCAATGGGGAAAGAATTCCCTATTTAATAAATGGTGGTGGAAAAACTGGCTAGCCATATGCAGAAAACTGAAACTGGATCCCTTCCTTACACCTTATACAAAAATTAACTGAAGATGGATTAAAGATTTAAACATAAGACCTAAAACCATAAAAGCCCTAAAAGAAAACCTAGGCAGTACCATTCTGAACATAGGCATGGGCAAAGACTTCATGACTAAAACACCAAAAGCAATGACAACAAAAGCCAAAATACTCAAATGGGATCTAATTAAACTAAAGAGCTTCTGCACAGCAAAAGAAAATATCATCAGAGTGAACAAGCAACCTACAGGAGAAAAATTTTGCAGTTTACCCATCTGACAAAGGGCTAATATCCAGAATCTACAAAGAACTTAAACAAATTTACAGGAAAAAAAGCAAACAACCCCATCAAAAATGGGCAGGGGATATGAACAAACACTTCTCAAAAGGAGACATTTATGCAGCCAACAAACATATGAAAAAAAAGCTCATCAGCACTGGTCATTAGAGAAATGCAAATTAAAACCACAATGAGATACCATCTCATGCCAGTTAGAATGGCCATCATTGAAAAGCCAGGAGACAACAGTTTCTGGAGAGGATGCGGAGAAACAGGAACACTTTTACACTGTTGGTGGGAGTGCAAATTAGTTCAACCATTGTGAAAGATAGTGTGGCGATTCCTCAAGGATCTAGAACTAGAAATATCATTTGACCCAGCAATCCCATTACTGGTAATATACCCAACAAATTATAAATCATTATATTATAAAGACATATGCACACATGTTTATTGCAGCACTGTACACAATAACAAAGATTGGAACCAACCCAAATGCCCATTAATGATAGACTGGATTAAAAAAATGTGGCACATATTTACCATGGAATACTATGCAGCCATAAAAAAGGATGAGGTCATGTCCTTTGCAGGGACATGGATGAAGCTAGAAAGCATCATTCTCAGCAAACTGACACAAGAACAGAAAACCAGACACCACGTTCTCATTCATAAGTGGGAGTTGAACAATGAGGACACATGGACACAAGGAGGGGAACATCACATACCACAGCCTGTCAGCAGGTAGGGGGCTAGGGGAGGGATAGCATTAGAAGAAATCTACCTAATGTAGATGATAGGGTGATGGATGCAGCCAACCACCATGGCACATGTATACCTATGTAACAAACCTGCATGTTCTACACATGTACCCCAGAACTTAAAGTACAATAAAAAAAAATAAAGTTTTATTGGAAAAAAAAGTTAACAATAAAGCAGCCGCAGGCAGGTCCTTCAGGAGCTATTCCAGAAGAAGGCATTGTTATCATAGGAGATGACGACTCCTTGTGGGTTACTGCCCCTGAAGACCTTCCAGTGGGACAGGATGTGGAGGCAGAAGACAGTGACACTAGTGATCTTGACCCTGTGTAGGCCTAGGTGTATTTGTATCTTAGCTTTTAAACAAAAAAAAAAAAAAGAAAAAATTTAAAAACAGGAAAAAGCTTATAGAATAAAATATAAAGGAAAATATTTTCGTACAGCTGTACGCTGTATTTGTTCTAAGCTGTTATTATAAGAGTCACAAATTTAAACATTTAAGTTTATAAAGTAAGTTACAGGAAGCTAAGGTTAATTCATTCTTGAAGACATCCTTTCCCAGAGGCAGAGCCTGGTTCACACTTTAAGAGGTGGGACCCTGAGGGCCACAGGAGTGGGTGGCAAGGGAACGCCTTTTGGCCATCAGTCTGAACATGGTGTGTTTCTTTTTTCTACCTCTAATCTCTCACCATAGTCCTAACAAGCATCATATCCATTTCTTACCTTCAAAATCACGGAGACAGTGTCCTCTTTGGAACAGCAACCACTTCCCTTGCCTACCCTCCCAGCATATCTGTTCCAACCTCCCGCCACCTGCTCCTGGCCAGACCCAGCCATCCCAGACACACACCAGGTAGCTGTCAGGCAGCCTTCCGCATTTTGAAGTTTTCCGCAAACATAATAAGAGTTTCCTATCCACCCAGGTTGGGAAAACCACCCCATCCTGAAAGACCGGACCACAAGCCTCTTAGTCTTAATACTTGCCGAAACAGAAGTAAAAAGTAAAAGGGCTTCTTAGTCTGGGGGCACCATCCTTGGCCTGGCAAACTTCCTTCCCATGCTCTTCACTGTAGAGGGAGGAGGGAGTTGGAGCCGGAGTGTGTGGGTTGGTAAGAGCTACCCCCTCCCTGTTTTTCTTGGTGTCAATTAGCATAATTGAAAAGGCAAGGGGAAAAAACTGCTATCTGTGTGACTGCTTTCGCTTTAAACTTGTCCGTCTTTGGAGGCTGATTATGGCCAAGTGACCCATATTTTAAAAACATTTACAATAAAATGATGCATTTTCTTTTTGTACCATCAGCTTCCCTGCTGAAAAGCAGAAATGCTTTAAAATTGTCCCTTTTTGTTAGCAGTAATGGGTGTGCTATATTTCGGCTCATCCCCCTCGTGGGCATAGAAAGGGAAGGGTAATAAAGGGCACAGCTGTAGACACTTTATGGCCTGCTTGGGGTGGGGTAGGGGGAGGGGGAGTGGAGGCAAGAAACAGATTGATTGTGTGTCAACAAATGCAGCTGGGAAAGAGAAAGCTCTTAAAGACCTCTGCAACTTTAAGTCCTGGATAAATGATGTTCCTATTTGGAAAGGAAAAAAAAATGGAGGTGAAATTCAATAAAGGATGGCTGAAAAGAGAAGGGTTCCAAAGGCCTTTCTCTGCAGCTAGGCAGCTCCCAAGAGAAATGAGCAAAAGTGGCCATAGGCAACAGGGGTGGGGAGAGCTGCAGTCCAGAGACAACAAAGGCCTGTCCTGACCAATGCATTACAACGCCAGGGTTGGCCAAGCTGGGCCCTGATGAGCCCTGCCAAGGTGGGGGGTGGAAACGGTGGAGTTGAAAGAAATGCCTCAGGAAATCCTAACAGTTAGACTTCAGGCCGTGCTTATGCCTTGCATTTGAGGAAGAAAAACGCAGAAAATAGATGACCTCTTAGGGGAGAGACTGAGTCAGGTTATGATAGAAAAAGCATTGCTCTCGGGGTCAGGAGACAGATGAAGCTCCAGCTCTGGCACTGACCAGCTTTCCGAGGTAACCATGCCCATGAGCAGCGTCAGCCCCGGATCTGTGTAGGCCCTTGATTGGTGATGAAAACTTGCCGTTCCAGCGTCTCACAGGAGTCTCACCAGCACCCTGGGAAGCAAGTTGCGATCCTTGGATCCACAATCTGCACATAAGAAAACTAAGTGTCAAGGAGATAAAGTGCTTGCTGAGGGTCACACAGGTAACAAATCAAAGAAGCCATGTTCATCTCCAGGAGAACCCCTTCCTTACTTTTCCATTCCACTGGCCTCGGTGAATGGAGAGAGAAGCTTTCCTTCCTGAGAACCCCATAGGGAAACCCTCCAGGAAGGAGCTGCGTCTTCTGGGCACCAACTCGAAAGCAAATTTTATCTGTTAGAAAGCAAGGAACAGAACCCTCACTCAGTCTGGCTTAAACAAGAAGGGAATCTATTAACTTACAAAACCTATAAGCCCCAGAGGGTTAATCCAGCAGCTCCACACTGGTAAGGAAAGCATCACTCCTCTCTGTCACTCCAGAGAGAGCTTCACCTTGAAGCTAGTAGACAAATGGCAGAATTTCCAGGCATAACATTCAGACATGACAATATCCAAGAAGGTTACCTTTCCCCACAACTCCCTCTTATGAGTAAGAAAACTTCCTAACAGACTTCCTGAAGATTCCTTGGACAGAACTGGGTCATCTGCCCGTTCCTGAACCAATTATCAAGGGGAGTGGGATTATCCTTAGTTAATAAAAGTCTTTACATGGAACCGGGGCTCAGGTCAGCTCTCCCTGAAGCCCACGATGAGGACTGGAGACATGAGATAGGATTCTGCTGGAAAGAAAGTTGTAGAAACAAATATTGGTAGGCAACCAATAATGACCCCTCAACCAATAGCATCCATGAAAGAGGTTTGAGAAATACATGGCTCTATGTACCTGCTGGAATGGCTAAAATAAAAAAAGATGAAATGTGCCTCAAAATGAGACAATGCATATTAAGTACTTAGCATAACACCAAGCACATGGTAGGCGATCAAAAAATAGTATCTGTTATTATTATTATTGTTATTTTGAGATGGAGTTTTGCTCTTTGTTGCCAGGCTGGAGTACAGTGGTGTGATCTTGGCTCACTGCAACCTCCACCTCCCAGGTTCAAGCAATTCTCCTGTCTCACCCTCCTGAGTAGCTGGGATTACAGGTGCCCTGTCTCCACGCCTGGTTAATTTTTGTATTTTTAGTAGAGACGGGGTTTCACCATATTGGCCAGGCTGGTCTCGAACTCCTGACCTCAGATGATCCGCCCACCTTAGCCTCCCAAACTGCTGGGACTACAGAAATGAGCCACTGTGCCCAGCCCCTTATTGTTATTGATAACAACACAACTTTATTGTAATGAGCCAGAGTAGGCCAGGAGAAAGTGGAGGGCCCAATGGGGTAACTTAAACCAGTGCTTCTCAAACTTTACTGGAGCTCTTTTGCGGGGCTTTACTGGAAATCCCCTGGGGATCTGCTAAAATGAAAATTCTAACTCGGTGGGGCTGGGTAGGCCTGAGAGTCTGCATTCCTAGCCGATCACAGGTGAAGGCAGTGATGCTGGTCTGCAGACCACACCTTGAGAAGCAAGGCTCTAGGTTTCAGGGAAGGCATAAATCAGAGGAATTGGAAAGAAATAGAGGGGGAGGGGGTTCTCCCACAGGTGGTGGCAACAAATCTAGAGCGGTAATGTTCCAAAACTGTTATCAAGACTGCATTTAAAGCTGGTGTCACTTAAGAAACATAATTACAAAATGACTGGTTACCACATATTAGCAAGAATTAGGCAAGCCTGGACTATACTGTTTTGTTTAAAACAACAAACAAATATGTAGGGTGTTTTTAAAACACTTATTGTTCTGCTGTCTTATTAAATACACGTCCTTATGAGGTAGATTTTAGCATTATTCCCATTTTATAGAGACTTCAATGAATTTGCCCAAAGTCAATCACCATACGTGACTGAAATTAGATTAGATTTCCAGGTTGTCTGACTCTATATATTTTTTTTTTTTGAGTTGGAGTCTTGCTCTGTTGCCAGGCTGGAGTGCAGTGCTGCAATCTTGGCTCACTGCAACCTGTGCTTCCCGGGTTCAAGCAATTCTCCTGCCTCAGCCTCCCGAGCAGCTGGGACTACAGGCACATGCCACCATGCCTGGCTAATTTTTTATATTTTAGTAGAGATAGGGTTTCACCATGATGGCCAGGATGGTCTCGATCTTCTGACCTCATGATCCGCCCACCTTGGCCTCCCAAAGTACTGGGATTACAGGCATGAGCCACCGCACCTGGCCTGACTCTACTTTTTTTTTTTTTTTTTTTTTTTAGTCTTTCAAGCTTTTATTTAAGTGCAATGATCCAGGATGGATTTTAGATCTTGTTAAAAACAGCCACATCCATGGGCTACACACAATCCTCAAAAGCAGCGATCTGCTTCTCCAGCCTATCTGTTCCAACTTTATAATCTTCAACCACACAGTGTATTTGAAGTTTCTTAATTCTGTGTTCCACTGGAGCTAGTTTGGATGAGCCCCAGACTAAGCCGTCTGCCTGAATGCTTCTGACATTCCTTTAATTTCGCCATATCCGCCTCATCATCCCAAGGTTCACATCTAGTAAGATGAAAGACGTGGCAAAAAGTACAGTTTTTTTCTTTTAGGTTTGATGATCCTCTCTAAATTTTGCACCTATCATATATTTTTTCTTTTATGGATCTTATTTTTACTGTTCTTTCTCTCTTTTTATTTTTTTTTTTAAGACAGAGTCTCATTCTGTCACCCAGGCTGGAGTGCAGTGGCATGATCTTGGCAGCAACTTCTGCCTCTCGGGTTCAAGTGATTCTCCTGCCTCAGCCTCCTGAGTCGGTGGGATTACAAGCACCCACCACCACACCCAGCTAATTTTTGTATTTTTAATAGAGAGGGGGTTTCATCATGTTGGTCAGGCTGGTCTCAAACTCCTGACCTCAAGTGACCCACCTGCCATGGCCTCCCACAGTGCTGGGATTACAGGCATAAGCCACCGCACCTGGCCTTAAGTGCAGGTTTTTTGGTTTTCTTGTATTCATATTGTACAAGGCATTCTTTCCTTAGCCTCTTTGCTTCTTCACTTTCCTCCTCATCAGATCCAAGGAGATCAATGTCATCATCATCTTTACTATCTCTAGCTCCACTTCCTGTAGTGTCTTCCACATCGGCAGGATCATACCTGTCCACAGCTTTCTTCCCTCCTGGCAGGCTGGCCTTTTCCTTTTCATAAGACTTGATGTAATTATACCAACTTAGGGCACGACCCAAGTCTGCAGGCGGTGGACCAGACACTGCTTCAAATACTGCCACATCTGCTTGTGATGGCACATACCCCTTGATGTAGCTCTTGTCCACTAGGTCATCGTTGAGCACCTGGAGGCTGGCAGGCTTTTCAGGTTTCTGAAACCCATGGTGTTGTTGGCTATATCCAAGAGCTGGGAGCAGCAGAGAGAGAGAGAGAGTGCAAGTTGTGGGTGCCCTGCGCTGAGAGAGGAGAAGCTACATTTTTTTAAATTCCTCTAACATTTTATCACCCAAGCTTCCACTCCCCAGCATAAAAATAAACCTTGTTTAATCTATAGATCTAGAACCTGTCTTTGACTGACTCTTGCTCCAACTTGCTACAGCAGGACCCTAGTTCCAACAATCCTCAAAGTGTTTCTGGAAATCCCCATAAAGTATGTTGCATGTATTCACAAAATTAAGATAACCATCTGTAAAGCTTAAGCTATATATATGTAGGTAAGTATTGTTTCAATATTTCTTCCTTCACATCCTCACTCACGTACCTAATATCCAGGCACACCATTCCTGGAACATCTGATGGACCTGTTATACCTGTCCAAGCTCCTCTCCAGGGATGAATCCCAACTTCTCTGCTTGGTGAACTCCTCTTTCAAAATCCATCTCAAAGTCACCTCCTCTGTGAAGCTAAGAGGGCCTAGAAAAAATAAATCAGACTTTTTTCCTTCTATTGTTTCTAATTTATTCACTCAACACGTTTTATAAAGTGCCTGCCAGGAGCCAGAGTATGAGGATTAAAATGAATGAACATACGTAGAGCTTAGCTCAATGCCCAGCACCGTAAAAGCACGGCATTGGAGTTCGTTATAATGCCCACGATGACGATGCTGCTACTGCTGGTGGGTCTGTGAGAGAGAGAGAGGACGAACGCACAATCCACGATCCAAGGGGCCTTGAGCTGCTGAGAAAGGCCCATAGGAAATCCCAATACCGTGCAACTTGAGCTTTGTAATAAGGCACAGGGCACTTTTTCACACGGACGGGAGCTTTTTTTTACCGCTTGCAGAACCGGTTCTGGGCATAGAATGGAGCAGTATAAATAAAAATAAATACACATTCCAAGAAGCTGCTAAAGCTCTAACCTTTCTGGACTACACTTTCGAAGTGCCAGTTTACACCAGGCTCGCCAGTCGAAGAGCCCACGATCCAGTTGGACCACCCAGCCTGCTCAGGACACCCGCCTCGCGAGTGGCAGCGCCAGGACTCGGGTCCAGATGGGACTCGGAAGCCTCCCCAGGAAAGTCCGCCCCGGACCCCCGGAGACCCACATCGTCCGGTGTGTTTTCCTCTCACAACACGTTCCACAGCCTGTAATTACATGATTATATATTTGGGGGCATGTGTTTACTGTCTGTCTCCCTAACTGTGCTGTTAGCGTTTTGTTCACCACTGGGTTCTCAGGGCTGGGCGCTCAGGAAAGGTTCAGAGATATTTGTGTTGAGGGAACTGGGGAGGGCGGAGCTCTAGCGAGGAACAGCTGGGCCCGGCGAGGGGGTGGGCGGGGCCCAGGGAGTGGGCGGGGCCTGAGTGAGAGAGGGAGTGGGCGGGGCCTGAGTGAGACGCTGCTGAGGCAGGAGTCTCCTTCCAGCACACTGTTGAGAGCAACCCTGAGAGTGACACTCGGGGGTGAACAGCCCTTGTCGGACGGGTAGCCCCCTGCAGCCAGACCATCCTCCACCATGTCCACACTGAGCTTTCAGAAAATGTACATTTAACCATTGTTGTGGATCTTTCCTGTCTTCAGAATAAAATCAAAATCCTAAATGCAAGATTATAAGCATCTTTATTCAATTCTATTTCAAATGCTTATTATTTTGCAGATTTTTAAAAATTAAGCATTAAAAGTTACTTTAATAAAGCAACTCACGCCTATGTGATAAAATTGCACAAAACTAAATACACTCATATGTGTAAAACTGGTGACATCTGTATAAATCTGGTGGATTGTATCAATGTTAATTTCCTGATGGTGATAATGTAATGTAGCCATGCACCATATTTCATTTGTTTTATTTCTTTCAAGTGCATATGACTCTAAAATTACCTCCAAGTAGTTTTTTTTTTTTTTTTTTTGAGAGGGAGTTTCGCTTTTTTTACCCAGGCTGGAGTGCAATGGCGCGATCTCGGCTCACCGCAACCTCCGCCTCCTGGGTTCAAGCAATTCTCCTGCCTCAGCCTCCTGAGTAGCTGGGACTACAGGCACGCGCCACCATGCCCAGCTAATTTTTTGTAGTTTTAGTAGAGACGGGGTTTCACCATGTTGACCAGGATGGTCTCGATCTCTTGACCTCGTGATCCACCCGCCTCGGCCTCCCAAAGTGCTGGGATTACAGGCTTGACCCACCGTGCCCGGCCCCCAAGTAGTTTTTATAAATATACATATATACAGAAAATAGTTGCCAATAAACTATTTTTTAACTATAATTTTTATGTATACCTCATGTTCCCTGAAAGGCACTTGAAGGCAAAAACAAGGTCTGATTAATTTTTATGACAGCAGTAGAAGCTAGTAGCTTCGTACATAGCACAAACGAATTTCAAAGAATTATCAGGCCACACAGTTCAGTGCCTAACTCAATGATTAAGCTTGTGGGCCCTTTTAAGGCCCTGGGAGAGACCCTTGCAAAAGGTTCACGTGATCATATATTTTTGTAGTTTGAAAAATTGAGAAATTTTAGTGGCCATCTATTGAGATCACTGTTTCTTTTCATTCTAACTTTCCTTTGTCAAATTTCTCTTCTATCAGGTGGCAATGTGCCAGCTCAGGACATTTTGGGATCTTGCTAAGGGGAGATTGAGTTGGAAATTACCCATTTTAATCACACTTTGGAAAGATGCTTCGGGGACTTTTCAGTAAAACAGGTGAGAAATTTGCAGTCTCTTGATGTGGTATCTTGTCTCTTGTGTGATATGAAGGGTATCTTTTATTTTTTGCATCTTTAAATATATTTTTGAAATCCTCTAGAAAAAATTCCAAGAGTAAAAAATGGTACGTGAAACAAAAAGAAATAAAGATGAGCAATAAAACCAAATAAAATCATTCTGACACTGAGAAGCATAACAAAATCAATTTCAGAAACTACCAAAACAAACAAACAAACAAAAAAACTACCAAAACATAATTAATTGAGAATAAGAGACACATTTCAAATAACAACAATAGTCAGACTTTTGGATTGCTTGACAATCTAATTATAAGAGTGAATTACAGGGACCCACTGGGAATAGATTTAAATTTGCTTATTGATTTGCTGAGGAATACGAACAACTATGAAGATAATATCAAACGCCTGACACACACTACAGTGAAGACACTGAGGACATATTGGTTATGGACGTTATCAGTTCAATGAATCACTGTGCATTAAGCATTCACTGTGCAAGAAAACTTTATCTGCCCTGAAAGCTTGCAGTTCATTCACGATAGGAACTTGGTATTTCCTCGAATTTTGACAACAATCCTAAAAAAAACTTATATCGCTTGTATGTGACATTTGTTATGGAGTTGAAACAAAGAATTCCAAACTCTCCATATAAAAACAAATTACATTTTTATTTTATTTTCATTTATTATTATTTTTTGAGACAGAGTCTCTTTCTGTCCCGCAGGCTGGAGTGCAGAGTGCCATCTTGGCTCACTGCAGCCTCTGCCTCTCAGGTTCAAGTGATTCTTCCACCTCAGCCTCCCAAGTAGCTGGGATTACAGGCACACGCCATCCCGCCTGGCTAATTTTTGTATTTTTAGTAGAGACGGGGTTTTGCCATGTTGGCCAGACTGAGCTCGAACTCCTGACCTCAGGTGATCTGCCTGCCTTGGCCTCCCAAAGTGCTGGGATTACAGGCGTGAGTCACTGTGCCTGGCCAGGAGGAAGGATTCTCTAAGAAAAGAATTACTGCCCCGAATTTACAGAAAAGAAAACTGAGGCTCCTCCAAGAGCACTTATCTCACCAGCAGAGGGCCAGGGATAGACTCAGTGAATTGTTTGCTCTCCCTACAATGTTCTATGCCTGTCTTGCATGCAAATATTTCAACATGCCTCTTCCCCTACCTGAATCAGAAGCCAGCCCTCCAGCCCACAGTGAGGGAACTAAAAGAGGAAAAGGAGCTGCGGAAGGAAGGCATATACCAATGAGCCCGTGGAGCTGGGGGTCTGGTGAACTAGCATGTGGAAACCAGCCTGAGCATTCCTGAGTCCCAGAACAGCCACGCTGGGCTTCTGGACCTTCATTTGAATATTTTACAAGCTGGAATGAACTGAGAAAGAGGCCTGGGAATCTACTGAGAAAATCCCAGCTCAGAGCGCCTCTAGGGAAGTTAGCCTCCTGAAATCCCAGGCTTTCTGGACTCTTTCTTTAGTGCTCCTCCTACTCCTAGCTGCAGCAGTGTTGGGTGCCTGCCTGGTCTACACCTGCCTCCCTGAGAGCTGTCCCCTCCCATCCACCCTCAGAACCTTCTTGGTAATGTCTGTGCCCATTCACCCTAGCCTCAGCTGAGGTGGCCCAGACAGGGATGAAGTACAGAAAGGGTAGGACAGGGAGCAAAGACTGTGCAGGTCTGAAGGGAGTCTTTGCAGCAGTGAACTTTCCAGGACACCCAGCTGTAGTGCCTTTTTTTTTTTTTTTTTCTACCTTAAGCAGTTGAGTGGGTTCTAGTGGTATCTGTTAAATTAAGTTTAGCCTAAAGCCGCCTCCTTACATTTTAAGTTCAGCCTAAAGCTTTCTCCTACCTAGTGAACTGTAACCTATCTGGATGTGTGAACAGTCTGTAACCCTCTATTGTGCCAATCACTGAGTTTCTGCCAATCACAGGTGGCCAACTACTCAAAGCATGTTTAAATCAGGCAAATGCATGCCTTAACCACATGGGCTGTTTCCATACCTCCATTCCGCCTTCTGTAGGTCATTTGCCTTTTTCTGTCCATAATTCTTCTAATACCATGCAACTTGCTAGATCCTCTCATTGAGGGTCTGCCCAATTCACAAATCCTTCTTTACTCAGTTAAACTATGTCAATTTTAAAATGTTTCCTCTTTCTTTTCTTTCCCTTTATTTCCTTTTCTTCCCCTCCCACCCTCCATCATTCCTTTCCTCTTTCCTTTCCTTTTCTCCCTTCTCTTTCCCCTCTTCCTTCCTTCCTTCCTCCTTCCCCTCCCACCCTCCCTCTTTCCTTTACTTTTCTCCCTTCCCTTTCCCCTCTTCCTTCCTACCTTCCTTCCTTCTTTCCTTTCCTTCCTTCCTTCTTTCTTTCAACAGGGTTTCACTCTGTTGCCGAGGCTATAGTGCAGTGGCATGATCACAGCTAACAGCAGCCTTCCACCTCAGCCTCCCAAGTAGCTGGGACTACAGGCACATGTCACCACACCTGGCTAATTTTTGTATTTTTTGTAGGGACAGGGTTTCGCTATGTTGCTCCGGCTGCTCTGGAACTCCTGGGTTCAAGCAATCCACCTGCCTCGGACGACCAAAGTACTGGGAATACAGGCATAATCCTGATGCTACCTGTCAGATTGTGTGCTCATGTGCCTTTCCCTGGGGCATGCTTTCTATGAATCCTCTTAAGATCCCAGAGTGTTCTGTGTCCCAGAAAAGGTTAAGAACTATTAAAAGAAAAAAACTGGCCGGGCACCATGGCTCAAGCCTGTAATCCCAACACTGGGAGGCTGAAGTGGGAGACTTGCTTGAGCCCACTTCAAAGCTGCAGTGAGCCATGATTCTGTCACTGCACTATACCAGTGTGTACAGGTTCTATTCCTGTTTCCTCTCCTTCCCTCATTTGTTCTTCAGAGGTCTCCAATTTTGGTCGTTGAAGTATCCAGACCCAATTTCAGGTGGAACAGAAAGCAGAGTCCTTGGTGGCAGCTCATGGGCCAGACCCTAAAGATCCTGATGGCTTCTGTAGTACGCACGGGGAGAGAGCTGTGGAGTTTGACTTCCTGTCTGGAATCAGGTCCTTCCTAAGACTGACAGTGAAAAGGGAGCTGCTTGGAGAGCCCAGCCTGACCCACTTATGAAAGGAGCCAGAGAAGGGGGGCAGAATTGGCATGCTGTCTCATTAGTTTTGAAGGAATATTGTCTATTTGTCTCCCAAGAGATGGGCTCAGTGCAGACTCTGGAAGCTGAGCCAGGATTTTAGGACGTCTGGATTCCTCTCTCTGCTGGCAATAAATAAGCCCTATTCTTGGGGGCACTTTTGAGCATCACAAAATAAGAAAGCCATCAGAAAATAATTTTTTTATATTTTGGAGACAGAGTCTCACTGTCACCCAAACTGGAGTACAGCAGCATGATCACAGCTCACTGCAGCCTTGAACTCTGAGGCTCAAGCAATCCTCCTGACTTAGCCTCCTGAAGTAGCTAGGACTATAGACATGCATCACCATACCTGATTTGTTAATTTTTTGTGGAGGTGGGGGTATCACTATGGTGCCCAGGCTGGTCTCAAACCCTTGGTCTCAGGTAATCCTCCCACCTTGGCCTACCAAAGTGCTAAGATTACAGATGTGAATCACAGTGCCCAGTGGAGAAAATATTTTTAAATGCAGGTCACATTTGTTGTTTGTGTTACTTCCTGGTTTTGCTAATTAAAGCAATATACAAACCCACCTCTTCCCTTTTTTTCCTCCTATAGCTCTATCTATGAAAATTCTATGGTGGGCATTTTCTTCTTAGTTCTCCCCAAAGCCTACCCAATGTTTCTGGGACTTCAAGCAGGGAAAGAAAACCATTCTTATAAAGACAAGATTGTACAGATTTCTATCACAGTCAAGTGTTAATACCCAAGCACCAAGTAGTTGGTGCTTCCTCTTTTTTTTTTTTTTTTTTTGAGATGGAGTCTCGCTCTGTCACCAGGCTGGAGTACAATGGTGCAATCGTGGCTCACTGTAATCTCTGCCTCCTGGGTTCAAGCGATTCTCCTGCCTCAGCCTCCCAAGTAGCTGGAACCACAGGCGCGCACCATCACACCCAGAAAATGTTTATATTTGTTAGTAGAGATGGGGTTTCACCATGTTGGCCAGGATGGTCTTGATCTCTTGACCTCGTGATCCACCCGCCTCCCAAAGTGCTGGGATTACAGGCGTGTGTCACCGCACCCAGCCAATGCTTCCTTTCTCACTCCCCAGACATGTTGGTGGCTGATCCTGGTTGGAGGCCATCCCAGACCTAGGGGCAGGAATATGGTGGCCATAAATAAGATGGAGAAAGTTGCTAGAGTGAATCAACTGTAGACTTCAACTCTTTATGAAAAATAGAAGGTACATGCTTGGTTACAAGCTGACTCTGAAGATGATCAGACAAGGCAAAGCAAAACTGACAGTCCTCGCTAACAACTGCCCAGCTTTGAGGAAATCCAAAATAGAGTACTAGGCCCTGTTGGCCAAAACTGGTGTCCGATATTATTGCCATTACGGTGGCAATAATACTGAGTTAGGCACAGCATGCAGAAAATACTAGAGTCTGTACATTGTCTATCATTGATCCCAGTGACTCTGAGATCATTAGAAGCATGCCAGAGAAGACTGGTAAAAAGTAAACCATACAATATTTTTCCTTAATAAACTTGCCAGAGCTTTTTTTTTTTTTTTTTTTTTTTTTTTTAAAGAGCAGTTCATGTCACCATTGCAAGAGACAGTGGGGATCTTCCTGTTTCCTATGTTCTCAGTCTCACACACTGAGAACTTCTGGGTGATAACCTCATGAGAGTTCTCCATCAGATGCCCCCTCCATTTCAGGAAGTGATGAGGGGGAAGGTACCTTGGAAACTTACTGAGTACCAGGCTCTATGCTGCTTTGACACATCCAATGCAGGATTTATGATCCTCATTTTCCAATCAGAGAAACTAAGTCTCAGAGCAACAAAGCCCAGGATAACTTAGCTAGGGATCTCTAAGTCTATCTTCAAACCTAAGTCTGAGCTGGGTCCAGAAGCTGTGGGCCGTCCACTTTGTAGCTCTGTCTCAGAAACATCACTTTGCTTATTGTCGGTTAAGATTCCATACTGCCAGACCAGGGAATCCTATTCTATCCCAACAGGGAATTTCACAAACTCCCTAGTCAACAGCGAATTGGAGAGTCACTCCATAAAAGCCTGGGCATCCATCTACTAAATGCAGGCTGGGGAGGGGCTCAGGCAGTTGCTGGTTGTGGTCCCTTCTTGGGTTTGACTTCATTTCATCTCCTTGGAGACCATGAGACACCCCCATATCCTTCCCATACATTGACCTTTTTTGATTAAATAAGGGGAATAAGTTTTCCCTTTTTTTCTATTGCCAGGCTGGAGTGCAATGGTGTGATCACAGCTAACTGCAGCCTCGTACTCCTGGCTCAAGTGATCTTCCTGCTCAGCCTCCCAAGAAGCTGGGACTTCAGGTGCACACCACCACACTCAGGGAATTTTTAAATTTTTTGTAGAGACAGGGTCTCACTATGTTGCCCAGCCTGGTCTTGAACTCCTGGTCTCAAGTGATCCTCCTGCCTCAGCCTCTCAAAGCACTGGTATTACAGTAGCAAGCCACCATGCTCCGATGATTTTTGCTTCTTAAAATCACAAGAACCCTGATTAAGACAGAAATAAATCAATTCAGTTCTTTTTGTTTTGTTTCGAGGTGGAGTCTTGCTGTGTCACCCAGGCTGGAGGGCAGTGGCACAGTCTCCGCTCACTGCAAACTCTGCCTCCTGGGTTCAAGTGATCCTTCTGCTTCAGCCTTGGATTAGCTGGGATTACAGGTGTGTGCCATCACACTTGGCTAATTTTTGTATTTTTAGTAGAGATGGGGTTTCACCATGTTGCCCAGGCTGGTCTCAAACTCCTGACCTCAAGTGATTTGCCTTCGTCAGCCTCCCAAAGTGCTGGGATTATAGGCATGAGCCACTGTGCCCGGCTTCTATCCAGTTCTTTTATTGCTCACTTTTCAAAATGTTCCTGAAAACTTCAATAATGACATTTTCAAAATCTCAGATACAAGGAATGGTGTCTGAGACTGGTTACATGGAGGAGCCTCTGGGGTCTTCTCCATTGTCTTCCATTAATAACAACCTCTGCCATGTGCACGCCACAGTTTCTTCCAGCTGTCTCTTGGATTTACAGGAAGCACAGCCTAGTGGGAGATGTTTAGGTTTGGGTATCAGAGCAGAGTTTGAATCCTGGCTCTACCAACTTGAGTAAGCAGCTTCACTAACCTGAACTTCAGCATCTTCTCAACTTTCAAATCGGAATAACAGTATTTCTATCACCTGATTGTTTTAAAGATCTCAGAAGATGAAGTCGGTAAAACAAAGAGCACAGAGAAGGCATCAATAAATGGCAAATACTACTTTGATATTAACCCCAGATTTGCAGAGACAATTTTTATGACAGTGTTCTCTTCTGCTGTTCATGTAAACCTAGAATGGAATTATCCTGGACATTCTGATATTTTAGTATCCAAGAGGCATCTCCCAAATTGAGACCTCATGCTCTAGATCTGGTTTGGAATCTGTGATCTTTCCACTTAAGACCTGGGCCCCAGGAGGGGTGGGCAGTGGCAGAGCCTGCTCAATTGTCCCTGAAGAGAAATTTCATCACTTCCTAGTTTTGGTTGACAATGACAACTTTTCTAAGCAGGCAGCTCTGTCCTTGCTGCCTCCACAGAGCTGCAATCAGGCCCCTTGCTTGGCCCTGACAGGCTCCTGGAGAGCTCTGGATCCTGGTCATCAGCCTCCAGTGCCAGCCATGCAAAAAGAGAGCACTTTACATTTGATACAAAGCATCAGCCAATCTCATTCATGGTGTCTGGAACAGCTAAGTTCCGGACATAGGGCCGGAAAGTGGCACTTCAACATGAGCTCCCTTTCTGCCTCCCCACCAGTGATACTCTCATGGAACCAGATGAACATGCAGTGAGTGCCTTGTCTTTTCCACCCCTCATCTCCCCAGATGACAAGAGACGTTGTCCAGGGAACAGTCTGAGAAAAGCCCCATTCTCTTCACTTCTTCTCACCTGCCAAGAAGCCTCGGTCGGCAGGTGCCTGGTGGAGGCTGAGGAGCTGCCAGAAGGCAACAGCCCATTCACGCTGGTTGAGATGTGGCCTTCTCTGTGCCAAGTCCAACGTTGGCAGCTCCGTCACAGGGTCTGGTTCTCATTCACAGCACCTGTCTTCCCAGGGCTCAAACCCCATCTCCCATCCCTGCTGCTTTGCACAAATGCAGGTGACCCCGTGACCAGGGCCTCTCTCAGAGCCCATGGTTCTTCTGACAAAGCCCTGCTTGTTAGAAATGCTGAGTCTCAGAGAGTCTCCAGTCCTAGAAATAAGAGAAACCAAGAGACAGATGATCCTGCCCAATGTGCTCCTTTCAAAGGGAGAAACTCCAATGGAGGCAGGAGAAGGATCTTGGAAAGCATCATGAGGTATGGTGGATCTCAGCCCTGGCTGCAGATAGAATCACCTGGGGAACTTTCAAAAATGAGATTCTGATTTAAATGGGGGCTGGGGAGTAGGGTGGGAGGGAGAACCCTCAGGGGAGCCCAAATTGAGAATCCCTAATCTGGTTCAACTCAGAACCTGTCTTACACATGGATTAGTGGAGGTCCTTAGAAGAGGGGCTTTTGCCAGGTGCAGTGGCTCACACCCATAATCCCAGCACTTTGGGAGGCTGAGGTGGGCATATCACCTCAGGTCAGGAGTTCAAGACCAGCCTGACCAACATGGAGAAACCCCATCTCTACTAAAAATACAAAACTAGCTGGGAGTGGTGGCGCATGCCTGTAATCCCAGCTACTCAGGAGGCTGAGGCAGGAAAATCGCTTGAAACCGGGAGGTGGAGGTTGTGGTGAGCTGAGATAGTGCCATTGAACTCCAGCCTGGGCAACAAGTGCAAAAAACAAAAAAAAAAAAAAAAAAAAAAAAAAAAAAAAGCGGAACGGGGGCTTTTGAGGTGTTCATCTCGTCTAAGCCACCTGGTTACAACTGCAGACACTGAGGCCCAGAGAGGTTAGGTAGACTCAAGGCCCATGGCTCGTAAGTGCTACCTTTTAGTATTTTGGGCAGTTTGATTTTTAATTCTCTCAAAATGGTTGTTTCTATCACCTCTGGTTTTATTGCCCTGAAGACTTGCTTTAAACCTAACATGATTCCTTAATGGTCAAGAAATAAAGTCTACATTCCTTTTCAATTTTCTTTGAGACAGAGTCTTGCTCTGTTGCCCAGGCTAGAGTGCAGTGGAGCCATTTCGGCTCACTGCAAACTCTGCCTCCCAGGTTCAAGCGATTCTCGTGCTTCAGCCACCGAGTAGCTAGGATTACAGAAGTGAGTCACCACACCAGGCTAATTTTTTTTGTAGAGATGAGGTTTCGCCTTGTTGGACAGGCTGGTCTCGAACTCCTAACCTCAAGTGATCCACCTACCTTGGCTTCCCAAAGTGTGGAATTACAGGCATAAGCCACTGTGCCCGGTCTAAGTCTATATTCCTTAACATAGCAGGCAAGGCCCTGTTACTACCTGGCTCCTGCTTACCTTTCAAGACATACCACCCCTATATTCAGGCAAGAAGGGCCCCTCCCCTGGTCCCCTCACTTTACAGGGCTCCATTCTGGCCTTTCTCTGACTGTGACCCTCCTTGTGGGACAAGGAATCCATAGGGTCAAGGAGACATGCTCACCTGAAGCCCCTAACCTCTTTCTGGGTACTCTAGACCCCAGCAAATCCCAAGTTCAACTACAGGGCATGTGCAGGCCTCTTCTCTAGGTCTAGCATTCTGAAAAAATAGTCTGCTTGAAGGCTGATCCTGTGGGTGATGGTTGGAGCTTGGACATGCAGACTGGGTGTCCACATCCTCCTGGAGTGGGCTGGAGTCCAGAGTGGGAAGAGCAGAGGTGTAGGCTGCAGGCTGTGAGCTAGCTCCTTTGTGCACTGAGGAATCCAAGAATTCTAAATTCAAATGTTGGCCCAGTACAGTGGCTCATGCCTGTAATCCCAGCACTTTGGGTGGCCAAGGCAGGAAGATTGCTTAAGCCCAGGAGTCTAAGACTAGCCTGGGGAACACAACGAGACCCCTGTCTCTACAAAAACAATTTTTTTCAGTTAGCAGGGCTTGGTGGTATGTGCCTGTAGTCCTAGCAACTCAGAAGGCTGAGACAGGAGGATTGCTTGAGCCCAGGAGTTTGAAGTTTCAGTGAACTATGATCACACCGCTGTACTCCAGCCCATGCAACAGAGCAAGAGCCTGTCCCTAAAAACATTACAAGTAAAAAATAAATTCAAACGTTGCCTTCTGGGTTGTCATGAAGGTATTAAAATATATTCGTCAAAATAGGAGAATAGAATATCTTTAACTTCTTGATTTATAAATTTTAAATATTTAGACATGGTATGTGGGCTTCTATTTGTACCCTTGCCTTGGCCCTGCCCGTTTTAGGGACAGTCTGTTTTTCAGCTTTGGCCCCTGTAGGTGGAGGCTTCATGGTCCCTGATGTGAAAATGCCCCTCGGGTCTCCCAGAAAGGAATGGGGGGAACTGGCCTGAATGTTGACCCCTATGGATGTCAGAGAAGGCGAGGTGGTAGTCAGCCTTGCTGCTGGAAGGCAAGTGGCCCAGCCCTCTAATCTGTATAAGAGCAGCACTGGCAATTGCTGGTGGGAGTCACAGACTATACTTATGGTAAAAAGGAATGTATAAGGTGCTGATGTATTACAGAACCAGGATGTGGCATCCCCAAGCCCTAGTTGGTAAGCACCTCCTTTCTTTCTTCCTGCAGTACGCTTCTTACAAAGTCTTGTTTTTAAATTCCAAGGCTATGGTCTTTTTCAGTTTCACAATGGAATTTCCATGGAATATATGAAGGACTGCTGGGTCATAGGTTCTCTCAGATTCTAATTTGCCTAAGTAATTCTAGATTGTTCTTTAGAATGGCTGCACCTGCCTACCATCACACCAACTGTGCATGAGGGTGCCACCATCCCCACACTTCTGCAAACACTTGTCATGATTTAGTTTTTAATTTGCGTCACATTACCAGTAGAAAAGTTACAAATATTTGTTGCTCTAATTTGCAATTTTTAAATTACTAATGACTTTGAGCATCTTATCATATGCCTGTTAGCTTCAATTACCTCCACATCCTCCCACGTAGTATCAGCCTGACCATCTTTCTCTAGGGTTCTCTGCAAGTATGGCTGGGAGAGACTAGAACCAGTTTGCTGATATCTAGATTTGCTATGACACAGAATAGTGGAGAGACCATGATGGGACAGCATTCGCCACTCTGGTTCATTCTCATCTCTTTAGGACTGCCTTTCCTACCATCTGGCTCCCCAGCTCTCTGTTCTCTAGTTGTGCTGGCCACAAACATCCAAAACCATTCCCCTCTCTGGGACTAACTCCAACTCCTCTGTCTGCGGGGACCACTGACGTCGTAGAGACTTCTGCCCACTCTCCCTTGAGTTTCTTCTCAATGACATCTCAACAGTGACATCCTCTGTGACCTCTGTACCTAAAGTAGTACTTTGACTTCTTTCTCCTCTTAGTTTTTTTTTTTTTTTCTTAGCATCTCCCATTTCCTGGTATTCCCATTGCCTGGTATTCCCATTGCCTAGCATGTGTTTACTTGTTTATTTATGTACTGTGCCTCTCCTAGGTGCCACAAAAGCTTCTATTTTTTAAGTGCCTGAAAGGGTGCCTGGCACATAGTAGGCAGTCAATAACTCAATAATCACTTGTTGAATTGTTTTTAATACATTATATTATACATATTAATGGGGTACATGTAGAAGTCTGTTACATGGATAGGGTGTGTAATGATCAACTCAGGGTATTTATCATTTCTATATGTTGGGTACATTTCAAGTCCTCTTCTTTTTTTGAGAGTGGGTCTTGTTCTGTCACACAGGCTAAAGTACAGTGGCTCACTGTAACCCCAAGCTCCTGGCTAAAGCAGTCCCTCTGCCTCAGTCTCCTGAGTAGATGGGACTACAGGCATCCACAACCATGCCCGGCTAATTTCTAAATTTTTTGTAGATAGGGTCTTACCCTATCTACAAAGCTGTTCTTGAATTCTTGGCCTCAAGCAGTTCTCCCACTTTGGCCTCCTAAAGTGTTGGGGTTATAGGCATCAGCCACCATGCCCAGACTCTTCCAGTTATTTTGAAAAATACAACATGCTGTTGTTAACTATAGTCACCCTGCTACACCAGCAAACATTATAACTTATTTCTTCTATCTAACTGTATGTTTGTACCCATCAATGTACCCAACCTCGCTTCATCTCTCTTCCTCCAACCCACTGAATTGAATACATTCTAATTAGTTCCTCCTACCTAGACATATAGGCACAACACTTACATGTAAACATCTGGACATTTATCGGTTTTCTCAGGATGGTTTTTAGATACCATCCTGGGATGGGTGTGGTGGTTCATACTTGTAATCCTAGCACTTTGGGAGACTGAGGCAGGAGGATTGCTTGAGGCCAGGAGTTTGAGAACAGTCAGGTCAACAAAAAATTAAGAAATTATCCAAGCATCGTGAGGTATGCCTGTAGTCTTAGCTATTCAGGAGGCTGAGGTGGGAGGATCACTCAATCCTAGGAGTTCAAGGCTTCAGTGAGCCACGATTAGCCTACTCACTCCAGCCTGGACAATTTCCTGAAGTGATTCAATCAAATTAACTTCCCCAAGATCTCTGGTGCTTTTTTTCTCCAAAGTGACTTATATTTCCAGATCTGGCTTTGAAAATAAATAGAAATTTCTACTAAATGTGAGATTATTTCCTAGAGTTCATATAGCACAAATTACTTTGATTTTCTCATATTACTTCTGCTATCTGTAGTCCTAAATGTTATTTATTTTCTTATTTAGAAAAATAGATCTTTCCATAAAAAGTTATGAGTTTTTAGGTTTAAAATTTTAGTCCAGCCTGACAGATTGTTAGACAAGCATCTTGTCACCATTGCACAAACACTTTCTAAAAAATTTAGTTCCAGTTGCTTTCTCTGAAACTTGCAAAACGAAACAAAAAAACTTGTTAGGAAACAGCAGGGCTAGAATTCAGCCGTCTTTCTTAAAAAAAAAAAAAAAAAATCAGTTGGAGTGCCAGTTGTATAGGCCTGCCTTTTGTTACAAAAAAAAAAGTTTTAACTTCACAGTGGAAAAACTAACATTGTCACTAGGATATGAAGAAACCATGGTGAAGAACTAGCAACAGAGGGGCCCTGCAGAATGGCTGGCGGCATCTGCGCTGAGGGCCTTTATCAGCAGCCTTGTATGTTCTATTCAGGACTTTCAGGACGATTGTTGGCATGATGTAGACAAATTGACGCAAATTAGTTTAGCATGGGCTATGCAAAGTTTAAGCTTGTTGAGCAACACACGTGGACCACATAGCAACAGCTCCCAACACTATGCAAAAGTGTTGGATGCAAAGTACTAACCACCCTAGACTGTGCTATTCCAAATTGGAAGCAGTAATTTGCAAATTACTAGGCAGTGAGGAGGAGGAGGGCAGGAAGCTGGCAGCAGAGACCGGATCCCCCACGCTGACCCTAAAGGCCAGTGATGGTTGAGAAAAATAACTCCTGAAAGTGCCGCTTGCTCTGCCTAAAACCGACCGCCTGTTATTTCATGGCCACAAATCCTCAAAGAACTGGCCCCAAAGATTAAGGGGATTCCGCCACTTTGCTCTTTACTTTTGGTTCAAATATCTCAAGACAATTCCTTTGGGGCTGGTGTCACACAGACCACCTAGAGGGACCTTCTAATTGTATTTACAGTAATTTAATTATGGCAGGGAGAGCTTGAGAAGGCAGGATTTACCAAGATTGATACTATGGATGCCACTGGCAGAGTTTTAATTTGTTAAATCAACAGAGAAATGGTAAAAATAATAATAATAATAAAATAAAATAAAATAAAGCCACTTGAGTTTGAAAACTACTTTATGGACTGTTTAGTGAAAGCTGGGAGGGTGAAGGAGACATTTTCCTGGGGGCCACAGCTTTCATGCTTTTGTTCATATTGTTTTGTATTTCATATATGCATTATATCCATCTGATCTCACACACACTCACACACACACAAGTTTAGATATTATGAATGCACCATAGCCAAGTGTGTGTATGCGTATGCATCTCTATGTATGTACTTAATTAAATATATCCCTGGATAGTTATTTAAAAGCTTGCTAGCAAATTTCTCCTCTGGGCAGGAGGCCTAAGTTGGGGTGGGAAAGAGATTTAACCTATTTTCCATTCTTTGGTTTGCTTTTTTTTTCTTTTTGGTTTTTGTTTTCCAAAATAATTATACACAAAAACATTTAAAATAGTTTTTGAGTGTATCCATAAAGAAACTTTTCATGCAAATATTAAATCATAAAAGTCAGCAACCTGTATATAATTCAGCCGATTGTAGGTTGTTTGGCTAACTAGTTACCTCACCTTGGTTGGTACCCTTCCTTTTGGTGGCCTCAGCCTTCCCATCTGTGAAATGGGAGGGAATGGATCAGCTACTCTTAAAGGCCCCTTCCTCTCTATGAGATTGACTGTCTAGAGTCTTTAAAAACAGCATGTGCTGCTACTGCCATCTAGCAGTCCAACTGGGGCTGTATGGATCTAGCTTTCCTCAGGTATTTTGAAAGAGGTCTGGGAGCTATTATTCAAAACACAAAAATTTCATTGAATACACCGATATCCTAGAGCCCCTAAGTGCTTTCTGAGTGGAAGAGGGTGTGTATATATATATATATATATATATATATATATACAAACCTTAGACATTTACAAAATTGTTCTGAGCCTATAATATTTGACTATTGTAATATTTGAATACTGTAGTCAAACATTATACCATCATTGCAAGTCAGTGGTCTCAAGGGCCTTTGGTGATGTGCCCAGGCTGCTCGGTATAGCAGATATGTGTTGGGTACCTACTATGTGTGCAGAGCACTGTGCAGATGTGTGTGTGTGTATGGGGGGGAGTAGAAAGAGACAGGAATTTGGCATCATGCAGTTCAGACACCCTAACCCTTTAAGGACAGAGACCGTGACCTTTTGGAGGTGTATTCCCAGTGAGCCCATGCGTCTCCAACAGCTAGCAGAGCACTGGCACACAACAGGAAGTTAATAAATGTGTGTTTTCAATGAATGAAAAAAGGAAGGAAGGAAGGATCTGGATTTGAATTCATGTCCCCTGTTTATGAGGGCATTTTCTTCTTGTTTCCTTGTTGGCACAATAGCAATGATAACCCTTGCCCCTGATGGTGAGGATCCAGTGCTATGACAAGGGGCAATGCCTCTGTCAGTTGGAAAGTGCTTTAAAAAAGAGGTGGGGTAGCGAAATCTCCGTATGTTGAGGCTCATCAACCAGTTACTGTGCATGACTATGAGATATGTTCTTTACTCCCCAAATTGATATTTCCATTTGAGAACTAGAAAATGTTTTCTGTCATGTATTCTAAGTTTTCTTGATTAGCTAAAATGGATTTTGCAGAAATACTGCAAATTCAGGCATGAAGTACACTCAGATTTTTCTCCTCACCTCTTCCCCCAACCCTGCCCTTTCCTAGCAAAACAGGACGTGTTCTTTGTTTTTACTGCATCTCGAGGATTCCATATATGTACACTCAAGGAGCTGAATTAGATTAACCCTAAGGTTTCTTCACTTTTAAACTCCAAATCTTCTTCCCTTTTAAAATAGATTCTAATAGGGAAAGTTGTACAAGGACACGGTGGACTCAACTGTAGTAAAGAAACTGTGATATGCTGCCACCTGTTGGTGATGCGTTTAATTATTTTAAATTCTAAGCAAAACTGGTTTAGCATTTATTAATAAATAGTATCCACTATGACCAAATGAATTTACACATATATTTACAGTATAAATGCATCACAGTGCCAAGGGCAAGAAGTATTTTCCCCACAGACAATAATAACAGTTGACATTTAAGGACCAGAGTCATTCAGTACCCAGCTTTATGTGAATTCTCCCGCTTCATCCTCACAGCCACCCAGTTTATTGATTATCCCCACTTTACAGATAAGGAAACTGATAGTCAATGAGGCAATGACTTGCCCCAGGTCACATGGGTGCTAAGTACCAGAGACAGAACGTGGTTCCTTCTGACTAACCATGATGCACTTAGCATAGTGTATTCTGCAGTGTTTTCTGGCTTATGATTTGAAAAGAACTTAATATAATTGTAGAAATTTATTAAATTAAAAAATAAAAATCTGAAATCCCACCACTAAAATGAAATCAATGTTAACATTCTGTGCATATCTATCTGGTATTTTTAATGCTTACGTCATGTATATATTTGTTTGTTTTTGAGCCGGAGTCTTGCTCTGTCACCCAGGCTAGAGTGCAGTGGTGCGATTTTGGCTCACTGCAACCTCCACCTACTGGGTTCAAGTGATCCTCCTCCCTAAGCCTCCCGAGAAGCTGGGACTACAGGTGCACACCTGTAGTCATGCCCAGCTAATTTTTTGTATTTTTAGTACAGACGGGGTTCCACCAGGTTGGCTAGGATGGTTTTGGATCTCTTGACGTGATCCACCCTCCTTGGCCTCCCAAAGTGCTGAGATTACAGGCATGAGCTACCATGCCTGGCCTGTACTTTTAAATATAATTGTTGGTCAAAACCCTAGAGTTCCTTTTCTAAAATTCATTCATTTCTCTACTCATTCACTTACCCGATTAAATTTAACAAATGCTTAATTTGTGCCAGGTAGAGATACAATGGATGGGATTTAAAAAAAGAAAAAGACATTATACAAGCTTGTCCAACCTGCCTTATTTTGTTGTTGTTTTTGCTGTTCTGTTTTGTTTCATTTTAGGCTTTTAGCAGCCTGAAACCATGGTTTTTTGTTTCTGTCTCTAGTGATAAGCAGAAAAGAGGCATGAGGAAGGGGCATTACTGGCCCAACCAGAAGCAAAAGCTAAGAACCCATGACTGTATTCTGTCCCTTGCCACTCCTGGATGAGATAAATGTTCTAAAGGAAAAATAGTTCCAGGAGAAGAGGTAAGAAGGGAAGTTAGTTTGTACTGGGGGAACACAAAAGGTTTCCCTGAGGAGGTGATGCCTGGAAAGATTTGGATGGTTCAGGTACCCCTTTCCCCCACCCTCAAAACTAACTTTCCAAGCAATTCTTTGCTTCAAGGAGAGAAAGGACTGCCTTCTTCATTCTCTTTCCAGTGCTCAGATAGGCACAGAGACAGATCAGTTAGCCCTTGCCTAAGCAGATGAAAGAGTGGGAGCAAGATGTTATTCTTCTTATTGTAGGCACTCTAATACTTACCAGTGATTCTTTGAGGACCTTCTCTCTCTTGGCCTAAGGGAGAGAAAAACTCCTCACCCCAAACACTGCACCTTCACCTTCAACAGAAGACCTAAGTATCTAGCATCAGGTGTTGGTGCTTACCTCCTGTGGGGGAGAACTAGCTCCTACAGTTTTCAGCTGAGATCTAGTGTCAATTCCTGAGCAGCCAGAAAAGTCTCCCTCAGCCATTGCACCATGATTCTCAGTCCAAACTAATTGAACTAATTAGCCTCTCTTCTTCCAGTTTCTCCTCACTTAATCTATCCTATAGTGGGCTAAGAAGTTGATCTTTCCAAGAATAGTCAAATAATGCTATTAATTCAAAACTTTCAGCATATCCCTAAATAAAATAGCTTCACTAATATTTTTTATAAATAACTTGGATTTGTGGTACTTTTCCTGTGCTTTCTTTCCCAGTTCCACCCCCTTCCCTCAGGTACACATTACCCAGCTTTTTTTTCACTCTTGCTTTTGAATTTTTTTTTTTCTTTTTTGAGATTGAGTCTTGCTCTGTTGCCCAGGCTGTAGGGCAGGTGCACAACCTCTGCCTCCTAGGTTCAAGCAATTCTCCTGCCTCAGCCTCCCAAGTGGCTGGGATTACAGGCACCTGCCACCACACCCAGCTAATTTTCTTTGTATTTTTAGTAGAGACAGGGTTTCAGCATGTTGGCTAGGCTGGCCTCAAATTCCTGACCTCAAGTGATCCATCTGCCTCGGCCTCCTAAAGTGCTAGGATTACAGGCATGAGTCACCATGCCCGGCTAAAATTTTCTAATTTTTGTGGGTACATAGTGGTGTATATATTTATAAGGTACATGAGATTTTTTGGTACAGGCATGCAATGTGAAATAATCACAGCATGGAGAATGGGGTATCCATCCCTTCAAGCATTTATCGTTTGTGTTACAAACAATCCAATTACACTCTTTTAGATATTTTTAAATGTACAATTATTATTGACTATAATCTCCCTATTGTGGTATCAAATAATAGGTATTATTCATTCTATTTGCTTTCTGTACCCATCAACCATCCCCACCTCCCTCACCCCAGCCCCCCACTACCCTTCCCACCCTCTGATAACCATCTTTCTACTTGCTATCTCCATGAGTTTAACTGTTTCGATTTTTACATCCTACAAATAAGCGAGAACATGAAATGTTTGTCTTTCTGTGTCTAGCTTATTTCACTTAACGTAATGACCTCCAGTTCCATCCATGTTGTTGCAAATGACAAGATCTCATTCTTTTTTATGGCAGAATAGTACTCCATTGTGTATATGTACCATTATCTTCTTTAACCATTCATCTACTGATAGACACTTTGGTTGCTTCCAAACCCAGATTTTTAATGATTATCAACTAACAGCCAGTCTTATATCATCTCTCTCCCTCACCCATAGATTATTTTAGGCAAATCCCAGACATAATATTATTTAATTAATCAACATTACAGTAGGTACTAAACTATAAGGATTCTTTCAAACATAGCCACAGTATCACTGTCACACTAAAAAATAATTCCTTAGTATTATTAAATATCCAGTGGGTGTTCAAATTTCCTTTAGTGTCTTAATGTTTTTAACAGTGATTTGTTCAAAATGGGATGCAAATGAAGTCCATAAATTCACTTGGTTGATTCTTAAATCTCTCTTTTTTATTTTTTTATTTTATTTTAAATTCCAGGGTACATGTGTAGGATGTGAAGATTTATTACCATAGGTAAATGGAGAAAATTTTTGAAAGCTTTTTTAATCTATAAATTCCCACTTCATTTCTTTGTTTTTCTTGAAGTTTATTTGTTGACTAAATGGGTCATTTTTCCCATAGAACTTTCACAGTGTGGATTTGTTGACTGTCTCCTTGTGCAGTTGTTTAACATGTTTCTCTCTCTGTGTAGTCTTACAATCTCTGGTAAGATCTGGAGATTTGAGCAGCCAGTTTGAAATTCTCTTTCATAGGGAGAGGTGTGTACTTCCATCGGGAGGCATTTATTAAGAATACTTGCTTGTCTTTTTCTGTGATGTCAGTGGCCACTGATGATCATCCATGCTTGGTACACCTATCATTTCATTAATGATTTGTAGAATGGTGATATTCTAATTTTATCAATCCTTCTTTTGTTAGCCAGGATACTTCTATAAAGAGAAGCTTTTCTTTCATCAACTATTTGATTGTCCTCAGCTATAGTTCATATAAGAAAGGCAGGTCAAATGCTTGATTCTTTCTCTTTATTTACTCTATTAGTCTGTTCTCATACTGCTAATAAAGACATACCCAAGACTGGGTAATTTATAAAGAAAAGGAGGTTTAATGGACTCACAGTTCCACATGGTTGCAGAGGCCTCATTATCATGGCAGAAGGTGGAGGAGCAAAAGCACATCTTACATGGTGGCAGGCAAGAGAGTGTGTGCAGGGGAACTGCCCTTTATAAAACCATCAGATTTTGGGAGACTTCTCTATCACAAGAACAGCATGAGAAAAACTCACCCCATGATTCAATTACCTCCCACCGTGTCCCTCCCACAATACATGGGGATTATAGGAGCTACAATTAAAGATGAGATTTGGGTGGGGACATAGCCAAACTATATAAATTACTAATTTTCAGAAAGATTAATTAGTTCTGCAAAAATGACTGAGTTTTTGGATTTGAATAACACTGCAAACTCATGGATTTAATGATATTTGAGTGTTTCACTTCATTGTAGTGGTCATTTTTAATGATGTTCAAATTGTCTCTTTTTTGGGCTGGTGGAAGACTCTTTGATCTGGCTCCTGAGTCCTTTGACAGGACTCTTACCAATTTTGATAAATTTTTCATCTCCTTCCTCTCTCAAATAGTAACATTAAAGTGTACACTTTTCTGTACCTTGCTTTTCCACTTAACAGTATATTCTAGAAATCATTCCATGTTAGTATACACAGATGTTCCTCATTCCTTTAAATGGGTGCCTATGATTCTATTGTGTGGAAGCACCACAGTTTATTCAACTAGTCTCCTACTGAATATTTGGACTGTTTCCAGTCTTTTGCTATTACAAATAGTGCTGCAATGACCAACTTTGTTTGTATACTTTTTTCATATTTTTGCCAGTGAATCCTCAGGATATCTTCCTGGAAGTTAGGTTTCTGGCTCAAAGACATTTGCATATGTCATTTTGCTATATAGTGCTAAGTTCTTCTCCACCAGGCTTGTACTATTTTTGTATTCCTATCAGAGATGTGTAAAAGTGCCTGTTAACTGAAGCCTGGTAACAAAGTATATTTGTCAACTTGGAGTTTTGCCAATCTGATAGGTGGAAAGTGAGAATTTATGATGGGCCAAGTTAAGTATATTTTCCAATGTCTTTGCATTTCTTTTTTGTGTGAAATATCTACTCATTTAAAAATATAATTCTTGGTCTTTCTCTTTTCCATTTTTAGAAAAAATGTTATTTTTGAGATGAGTCTTGCTCTGTCACCCAGGCTGGAGTGCAGTGATATGATCTCAGCTCACAGCAATCTCCACCTTCGGGGTTCAAGTGATTCTCCTGCCTCAGCCTCCTGAGTAGCAGGGGCTACAGGCATGAGCCACCACACTTGGTTAATTTTTTTTTTTTTTTTTTAGTAGTGATGGCATTTCATCATGTTGGACAGGCTGGTCTCCAACTCCTGACCTCAAATGATCCACCCACCTCAGCCTCCCAAAGTGTTGGGATTACAGGTGTGAGCCACCATATCCTTGCATGTAAAATGAGGTCTTATTGGTAGGCTCTAATCTTTTTTTTGTTTTTTTTTTTTTTTGAGGTGGAGTCTCACTCTGTCACCCACGTTGTAGTGCAGTGGTGTGAACTTGGCTCACTGCAACCTTCGCCTCCCGGGTTCAAGCGATTCTCCTGCCTCAGCCTCCTGAGTAGCTGGGATTACAGGCATGTGCCACCATGCCCAGCTAATTTTTGTATTTTTAGTAGAGACAGGGTTTCAGCATGTTGGCCAGGCTGGTCTCAAACTCCTGACCTCAGGTGATTTGCCTGCCTCGGCCTCCCAAAGTGCCGGGATTATAGGCGTGAGCCACTGGACCCAGCCCTTACGTCCTCTTATAAGATGAGATTAGGACACAGACACAGGAGAAAGATCATGAGAAGACAAAGAGAAGGCAGCCATCAACAAACCAAGGAGAAAGACATCAGAAGAAACCAGCCCTGATAACACCTTGATTTCAAAATTGTAGCCTCCAAAATCACGAGAAAATGAATTTCTGTTGTTTAAGTCAGCAGTCCCCAACCTTTTTGGCATCAGGGACCGGTTTGGAGGACAATTTTTCCATGGACTTGCGTGGGGGATGATTTCAGAATGAAACTCCAGTTCATTAGTCATTAGATTCTCATAAGGAGCATGCAACCTAGATGCTTCGCATGTACAGTTCACAATAGGGTTCGCACTATCCTATGGGAAACTAATGCTGCTGTTGATCTGACAGGAGGCAGAACTCAGGCAGTAATGGTCACTTGTGCTCACCTCCTGCTGTGTGTCCCCAGTCCTAACAGGCCACAGACTGGTACCTGAAATGGTACCACCATCCTGCCCAGTCTATGGCCTTGGGGTTGGGAACCTCCAGTTAAAGAGCCACCCAGTCTGTGATTGTTATGGTAAACCTAGCAAACAAATACATGACTTTTTGTCTTATCAGATTTATTCATCTTTTCCCTTATTGCTTCTAGGTTTTTTGTTTTTTTTGTTTGTTTGTTTTGAGACATGATCTCACTCTGTTGCCCAGGCTGGACTGCAGTGGCACAATCTCAGCTCACTGTAGCCTCAACCTCCTGGCCTCAAGTGATTCTCCCACCTCAGCCTCCTAGTAGCTGGCACTATAGGCCCACATCACTACACCTGGATAATTTTTGTGTTTTTTGTAGAGACAAGACTTTACCATGGTCTTGAACTCCTGAGCTCAAGCAATGCTCCTGCCTCAGCCTCCCAAAGTGCTGAAATTACAGGTGTGAGCTACCACACCCAGCCACTTTTAGGTTTTGAGGAATAGTTAAGAAATGTCCTCCACTCCCAATAGATAAATTCGCCTTTGTTTTCTTCTAGTATTTGCATCATTTTTCCCCAAGAAATTTTTAATTAAAAAATTTTTTTTAATTTACAGAAAAGTTGAAAAGATAGTACAGAGCATTTTTGTATACCCCTCACTCAGTTTACCCTATTGTTAACATTTTATATTGCTGTGGTACATTTGTGAAAACTAAGGAATCAATGTTGATACCTGGCTACTAAGCTGTGCAATTTATTTGGATTTCACTAGGTTTTTCCTTTTCTCTTTTTTTTTTTTTGAGACAGGGTCTCACTCTATCCCCTAGGCTGGGGTGCAGTGGTGCGATCACTGCTCACTGCTGCAGTCTTGATCTCCTGGGCTCAAGTGACCCTCCCACCTCAGCCTCCCTAAGTAGCTGGGACTACAGGCATGCACCCCCAAGCCCAGTTAATTTTTAAAAAGATTTTTTGGGCTGTGCATGGTGGCTCATACCTATAATCCTAGTACTTTGGGAGGCCGAGGTGGGTGGATCACTTGAGGTCAGGAGTTTGAGACCAGCCTGGCTAACATGGTGGAAACCCATCTCTACTAAATATACAATTAGCCGGGCATGGTGGTGCGTGCCTGTAGTCCCAGCTACCCAGGAGACTGAAGCAGTATAATGGCTTGAATCCAGGAGGTGGAGGCTGCAGTGAGCCAAGATCATGCCACTGCACTCCAGCCTGGATGACAGAGTGAGACTCCATCTCAAAAATAATAATAGTAAAATAAAGATTTTTTGCAGGGACAGAATTTCACCATATTGCCAAGCCTGGTCTCAAACTCCTGAGCTCAAGCAATCTCCCTGCCTTGGCATCCCAAAGTGTTGGGATTACAAGCGTGAGCCACCATATTCAGCCTCACTAGGTTTTTTCTGGGATCCCATCCAAGATACCACATTACATTTTCTTGTCATGTCTCCTCCTATCAGGTGCCTCCAAGTTGTGGCAGTTTCCCAGACTTTCCTTGTTTTTGATGGCCCCGACAAGTTATAGGAATATTGGCCATTAATTCTGTAGACTATCCCTCCATTGGCATTTGGTGTTTTTCTCATATACAGACTGGGGTTACAGACTACTGAAAGACCACAGAGATAAAGTTGTATCCTTATCACAATCTTATCAAGGGTACATAATATCAACATGACTTATCATTGATGATGTTAACTTTAATGAGCTGGCTGAGGTAGATTTTACCAGGTTTCTCCAGGTTAGATTTTTTCCTCCCCTTTTCATAACCTGTGTTTGGAAGCCCAGAATACATTTAAGTATGGGAAGGGAATTAAGCTCTATCTCTTTGAGGGAGAAGTATCTATTTAAATTATTTGGCATTCTTCTGTGTAGCGCATATGTCTCTTCTTTCCCATTTATTTGTTTATTCCTTTATTTACTGTAGATAGATGCATGGATATATATTTTATACTTTGAGGTATATTCTAATACTATGTTATTTATTTCGTTGCTCAAATATTTCCAGGTTTGGCCATTGAAAACTCTTTTTGTGCTGACTCCTGTGTCTTTTTGACACGCCTGCATCCTTTTGCTTTGAGCACATCTTGATTTCCTGGGACTCACAGATGTTTCAGGCTCATCTGGTGTTCCCTGCCTTAACCCTGGAATTGGCCACTTCAAGTCCTAGATCCTTTTCTTGAAGAACAGAATTAGACATAAGCACTGGATGCCATTTTTCACATTTAAGTATTTGATTCATTTGGAATTTATCCTGGAACATACTGCAAAGAATGGATCTAATTTTATCTTTATTCATATGGCTAACCAATTATTCCAACAGCATTTATTAAGAAGTCCAGGCGGGACATAGCGGCTCATGTCTATAATCCTAGCACTTTGGTAGGCTGAGGCAGGAGGCTCACTTGAGGCCAGGAGTACTAAACTAGCCTGGGGAACACAGTGAGACCTCATCTCTACAAAAAAATTTTTGAAAATTAGTTGGGTATGGTAGTACACATCTATAGTCTCAAGCTACTCAGGAGGTTGAGGCAGGGGGAGCACTTGAGCCCAGGAGTTCAAGGCTGCAGTGAGTTATAATAGCACTACTGCACTTTGGCCTGGATGACAGAGTCAGTTACTGTTTCCTCAAAAAATTAAAAATTAAAAAAACATGAAGTCTATTTTTCTACCACTGTTTTGAGATGTCATCTTTATCATATACTAGATTTTCATATGCAATTGCCTCTTTTTCTGGATTTTCTGTTCTGTTCCACTGGTTGATCTGTCAATTAATGTACCATTACCCTACTAGTTTACTTATATATGATTTATAATATTTGTTCTAATATATGGTAAGATCAGACTCCTTACTGCTCTTCTTTTCTGGATTTTCCTAATTGTTCTTATTTGGTTTTTCATATGAACTTTATTATCAACCTGTTTAGTTCCAGCAAAAAGAATCTGATGGTACTTTTATTGAGATTGTGATAATTTTATACATTAATGTAAGGAGAAATGATACCTTTATAACATTGAGTCTTCCTATACAAATTCATTGTATGCCTCTCTATTTTTCTTACAGCTTTCAAACGTGTTTAGTATAGTTTTCTTCATATAGGAACATTCCTTGTTATGTATTCTCTGTTCATTCATTTGTTTATCCATTCATTTATACTATGATAAATGAAATATTTTCCATGATACCTTCTATTAATACTAGCTGTTGCTTGTGTATGTGAAGGCTATTACTGTCTGCAGTCTTACCGAATTCTCTTCTTGTTTATGGTAGCGCTTCAGCTGATTCTCTTTGGTTTCCTGGGGTTACAAGTATTCATATTTGCAAATGGTATGAGTTGTACTTCCTTCTTTCCAAGTTTTATATCTCTAGTTTTGTCCTCTTGTTTTCTTGCATCCAGCAAGTTTAATATAATCTTGTTTGTAGTTCCAGCTACTCAGGGAAGCTAAGGTGGGAGGATCACTTGAGCCTGAGAGGTTATGGCTGCAGTGAGTCATGAATGTGCCACTGCACTCAAGCCTGGGCAACAGAGAGACACTCTGTCTCAAAAAAAGAAAAAAAAAAGAGAAAAAAAGAAAAGAAATTGCCTTAGCCACTCAACATTCATCAACCACCACCCTGAGTAGTGAGTAGCCATTAACATGGAGGCCTGACACTCCACCAGCAAAAACACTGTGACTTGCTGAAGCTTCAGATGATTGTTAGCATTTTTTGGCAGTAAAGTGTTTTTAAATTGAGGTACATACATTCTGTTTTTAGAAATAATGCTATTGCACACAACAGACTATATAGTACAGTGTATAAACATAAAACATAAGTGAATTAATTGAAAGTTTGATGAGTAATGGGAATATTTATGAAGAGGCTAAAAGGACTCCTTATGGCCAGGTACAGTGGCTCACACCTGTAATCCCAGCACTTTGGGAGGCCAAGGTGGGCAGATCACCTGAGGTCAGGAGTTTGAGACCACCCTGGCCAACAGAGTGACACCTTGTCTCTATATGGACCAGAAAATCAAAAAAAATTGTGCGACTTGCTTTATTATGATACTTGCTTTATTGTGGTGATCTGGAACTGAACCTGCAATATCTTAATGGTATGCCTGTGTATTGTGTGTGTGTGTACCCATGAATGCATATATTAAAATGTGGTTTCAGTATTCTTAGAAGGCATTTGTGAAACAATTCTTGCATCTCTTAGAGTAGGTATGTGCCTCTTGAACTTGGATATAATATTTAGAACATTCAGATAAAAATGCAAATATGATTTTTGTTTGCTTTTTATAGAAAGTTATGGTGAATATTTTAATTATATTGACTAGTTATTTGATATAATTTATGAAACCACAGACTTAAAAATCGAAGATGATATAGATTAGAATCTGCAACTTTATTGGCAAATTATTTTTCTATAATCACCATTTCCCTAAATAAACATACTTTTGAAAACAATCATGTTGCCATACTTTAAACAAATGACTTCTCTATTTACAGGATAAATAAACATGGTCCTCTTGAGGTCATATTTTAGAGTATACATTTAAAAACTGTCAGTAAAAACTGTCTGGTGTTTAGATCATTAGCCAGTGTTTATTTTAATTATTTTATATATTTTTTTAAATTTCAGTAGCTTTAGGGGTACCAGTAGTTTTTGGTTACATGGATGAACTATATAGTGGTAAAATCTGGACTTTTAATATACCAGTCACCAGAACACTGTATATTGTACCCAGTAGGTAAATTTTCATTCCTTACCCCACTTTCATCCCCCCTCTCATTTTAATTCTTGAGCATTGATTAGTAAAGCTTTTCCTTTTTTTAAGTTCCACCTGATTTATCTTATTTTTAGCTAAATGGGTCACACAGCTCTGAAACCTATTTTTTATGGAAACTAACATTAAAATAAAAATCCAGGCTAATACACATGTAAATCACGGTTGTCCTACATTGGAATAAGTTGGCAACTCTGCCTTTAGATGCATTATCTAATGTAACAGTCAAGTTTACTTACAAATCAGTACGTGCTCTTTAGTGACAAGCAGTGATAGTGACTTCATCTATCAAAAAAGTAAGAAGAAAACATCTCTTTACTTTGTGTACACTTAAATTGTTTCAGTGAGGCTGGGTGTGGTGGCTTATGACTGTAATCCCAGCACTTTGAGAGGCCAAGGCAGGTGGATCACCTGAGAGGTCTGAGACCAGCCTGGCCAACACGGCGAAACTCCATCTCTACTAAAAATATAAAAATTAGCCAGGTGTGGTGGCACACACCCGTAGTTCCAGCTACTCAGAAGCCTGAGGCATAAGAATCACTTGAACCTGAGAGGCAGAGGTTGCAGTGAGCTGAGATTGCACCACTGCACTCCAGCCTGGGTGACAGAGCGGGACTCCATTTCAAAAAAAAGAAAAAGAAAAAAAAGTTTCGGTGAAAAATACTTGAAATTGTTATTTTAATTAACATTTTAATGACAAATTTAATGTATGTAATTGTCTATTCATTTTAAGTTAATCTGCTAAAAATATGACTTGAAACATATTTTGTTTGCATTATGAACAGTAAGCAATCTGAGATGTTAGGTTTTCTCACCTGCTATTGTATTTGTAAACAAAGATAAATGTTGCTTTAATAAGTAATTATAATTGTGAATAGGATATGTATTTGATACTTGATTTTTTTTGAGACAAGATCTCACTCTGTTTTCCAGGCTGGAGTACAGTGGTGTAATCATAGCTCACTGTATCCTTGAACTCCTGGGCTCAAGTGATTATCTAGTCCCAGCCCCCTGAGTGGCTGGGACTACAGGTACATGCTACCATGCCTGGCTAAGTTCTAGAATTTTTTGTAGAGACGGTCTCTACAAAAAGAGACCATCAGGGCTGGTCTGAAACTCCTGGCCTTAAGCAATCCTCCCACCTTAGCCTCCCAAAGTGCTGGGATTATAGGCATAAGCTACTGTGCCAAGCCAATACTTAATTTTTTTTTTTTTTTGAGAAAGAGTCTCACTTTGCCACCCAGGCTGGAGTGTAGTGGCATGATCTTGGCTCACTGCAACCTCTGCCTCCTGGGTTCAGGCGATTCTCCTGCCTCAGCCAGGCACCAAAAGGCCCAGCTAATTTTTGTAGTTTTAGTAGAGGTGGCGTTTCACCACATTGGCCAGGCTGCCCTCGAACTTCTGACCTCAGGTATCTGCTTGTCTTGACCTCCCAAAGTGCTAGGATTATAAGCGTGAGCCACCGTGCCCAGCAATATTTGATATTTTTAAAGGTAGATTTGTTTGCTTTTTTATGTTATGCTTTAAAAAAATTTTAATGTATTCTTATAGCTGAAAAAGTGTGTTTCGTCTTCTTCCTCTTCCCCTTCTCCCTATTGTTTCCCCTTTCCTTCTCTTTGTGGACAATTAAATCAAAGTCCATTAAAAAGAACTGGCAAGGAAGGCGTCTACAGCAGGGTAGAAAGACCGAGTTGAGGAGGATGTCCATGTGGAGCAAGGGTGGTATGGAATTTCAGAGCCCAAATGGAAAGAAGAGGAAGTCAGTGCAGGAGTGTGGCCTCCTTCTGTGGTGCCAAAGCCCAAGGAGGGTACCTGCATGGAAGGAGCTGCAGCAGTGATGAGACTGATTACATAGAGTGGGATTAATCAAATAAGTAAATACTTTAAAGTTAATGGAAACCAGGTGCCTGTCAGAGAAGAGGCATACAAACATGGAAAGGGAGAAAGCAAAAATGATCCCTACGGTATTCATTTGAAATTAGAGATTCTGGTGTGAACTTGTGGTTGTCAACATACAGACACGTAGAAATAGAGGGGTGTGTCTCTGTGTGTGTGTGTGTGTGTGTGTGTAATTTACAGCAATGAGCCTACTCAGCATCCAACCTTGGTTTCTAGATACCATTCTCTACTAAAGGACTTTTTAAAATCAGGGCTTTCCTTGATGAAATGGATGATTCAAGGCTGGGTCAGGGAAAACACAAAATAAAACTGGAACATCTGGTGTCAGAAAGTTAGAAACTGCTCAGAATGATTGGGATATGTCTAAAGGACACAAAAGCCAACTTGAATGGGACACTCACTAGCCAAATCTAGGGCAACTTGAACATCAGAATAATGACAGTAATGAATTTTAACCCACTGAATGAAATAGAAATCCGTGAGTCGATATTGACTTAAATAAGTGAATGAATTAATTGAAAGTTTGACAATAGGAATATTTATGTAGAGGCTAAGTTGACCCTAAAAAGACTCCTTATGGCCAGGTGCAGTGGCTTACACCTGTAATCCCAGCACTTTGGGAGGCCGAGGCAGGCAGATTGCCTGAGGTCAGGAGTTTGAGACCATTCTGCCTAAGAGAGTGAAACCCTGTCTCTACTAAAAACACAAAAATTAGCCGAGCATGGTGGTGGGTGCCTATAATCCCAGCTACTCAGGAGGCTAAGGCAGAAGAATCACTTGAGCGCAGGAGGCAGAGGTTGCAGTGAGCTGAGATTGCACTGCGCTCCAGCCTGGGTGACAGAGTACGACTCTGTCTCAAAAAAACAAAAAACAAAAAACATTATAATGGAAGGTTAATGAGTTATGCTTAATAATTGGCAAATTTATTATTTTTCCCTGCCATAAGCAGGAATGAGAGCATCAAGACAAGTTACAGAAAATAATGAGTGCTGTATGTTTTATACATTTGGATATAGTGTGCCAAATTTAGATTCTGCTACAATGATCAACAGTTTGACCAAAGACATCCATGTTCTTCCACCCCCATGAGGCTCTAACAGCCCCAGACAATCCAATCAATTTCCAGGCTCAAAAGCCTAAAGGGAGACGATGTACCTTCAATTGTCTATCACCATACAAACAGTTATCAGCTACCATGTATTGAGTACTTACTCTATGAATGAACAGGATATTACATTATGTTACTCAATAAACACAATTTCAGGAGATGGGGACTATCAGTCTATATTTTTTTGGGGAAAAGGCCCAGTCAAATTAAGGTACTTGACCAAAGTAGCAGAGTCCTGACTAAAATCTATTTGGTTACACTACCTGGACTATGAGTCACCACATCATATTGTCCAGTCATATCACCTTGAAACTCAGGTCTTATCTACTCAAGCCTTCAGAAATCTTGAGAGAAGGAAAAAGGGTATGGTTGAGACAACCCACCAGAGACCAACTAAGCCAAAGGAGATGGGGGTGACATCTTTCATAAGCATAAAGGTAAGGACAGATACATTCTTGTTCAAATTTTGTCACTCCTATAATCTGCCCTTCTCAGAAGCAACCAGTAATGGGATTAGTGGTATATTTTGGGACTACTGTCAACAAAAACAGTCATACTCAGTAAAATATTTGAAGAGATTTATTCTGAGCCAAATATGAGTGACCAGTGGCCCATGATACAGCCCTCAGGAGATCTTGAGAACATGTGCCCAAGGGTGGCTGGGCTACAATTTGGGTTTATACATTTCAAGGAGAGATAAGACATCAATCAATACATGTACATTGGTTTATCCACAAATGTGGGACCAGTGGAAGTAGGGGATTGGGGGTGAGAGGACTTCCAGGTCATAGGCAGATTCAAATATTTTGACTGGCAATTGATTATTATCTAAAGACCTGGAATCAATAGAAAGGAATTTCTGGGTTATGACAAGGGGTTGTGGAGACCAAGGTTTTAGCATGTAGATGAAGCCTTCTAGGTAGCAGGTTTCAGAGAGAATAGATTATAAATGTTTCTTTCTTATTTATTTTTTTTGAGACAGAGTCTCACTCTGTCAACCAGGCTGGAGTGCAGTGGCACGATCTTGGCTCACTGCAACCTCCTTCCGGGTTCAAGTGATTCTCCTGCTTTAGCCTCCAGCATAGCTGGGACTACAGGTACCCGCCACCACCCGGCTATTTTTTGTATTTTTAGTAGAGCTGGGGTTTCACCATGTTGGCCAGGCTGGTCTCAAACTCCGACCTCGTGATCTGCCCACCTCAGCCTCCCAAAGTGCTAGGATTACAGATGTGAGCCACCATGACTGGCCTGTAAATGTTTCTTATCAGACTTGAAGAGTCAGTTCTATCAGTCTTAAGGTCTCTATGTTGATGTTAATGCTGGTCAGCTGTGAGGCATGTCCAATACCTATTTCCCATCATGGCTTGAAGTAATTTTTCAGGTTAACTTTGGAATGGCCTTGGCCAAGAGGAGGGGTCTGTTCATATGATTAGGGGGCTTAGAATTTTATTTTTGGTTTATCTTCTACCTCTTCTAGCTAAGAATTTCCAGAGGCAACATCAATGGCCACCAAACTTTTATTCTGTCCCATAACATTGATGAGGTGGCATTGCTGGCTGCCCTGGGTCCATCCTGTCCCTTGGTAGGATGACTATGGCCATGGGACTTAGTACCAAAAGACTTACAGCCAATTTAAATGTTCTAGACTAGATGGGAATGAATGTGAACGGGCATTCACTAACCCTTACAATTTTTGAAGTAATATAAAAGCCAACAAATGAAAAGCCAAAGGTGAAGTTACAAAATTGACTTATCTATAGACCTTTAACCTCTACGTGTTGCGCTACTGTGATCTTGGATTTAGTTACAGATGAATTGCAATGAACTATACAAAACATAATCATTGTTAAAATCTTTTAAACTAAGAAATTTAGAGACTTTTGTTGTACCACCATGCTTTTTGTGGCCTTTTAGTTATTAGTCCAAAGGTGGCTGATAAATTTTTTTTTTAAATTATGTATCCATTGGCATAAATCTCATAATTGGGAGTACTATACTAAGGAGGCTTTGTCATGAGGTATTTTTATATTCCCTCAGTAATTTTATGTTAATTCTATGGGGAGCAGGAAATTCTTTATGGCTGGGATAGATAAAAAGGTGTCACATATGTAATAACCCAAGAGGCAATGTCTCTTATTTTACCAACTATTTAGGTGTCTGTGTATTCTTCCTTGATTGAGAGAATCTGAAATAATGCTGTCCCTCAAAACCAGCCCTTACAATCTCATGTGCCCACATCTTCCACGATAGTTCCTGGGCCTAGAAGGATGATGCTTGTATACTTTTAGGAGCAGGGTATTTGCAGTGAAAAACAGATTGGGCCCAGAGGGATTCCAAATGAGGGAGATTCACAGAATTTGTCAAATCATTTCAGTTTTCAGAATATCGTGATTTCGTTTTTCCCAGAAGAGGTAAAACTACAAGAGATAACATTAATAACTTGACAATCAAAAAAGAATGTGTGTGTCAGAATAGAAAAAGGAACATATTCTATTAGGGCACCAGCTAAAAACATGAAGAAAATTATAACCTGGTACTCTTTAGAGGATTTTTGCAGCCCAGAAATAATTCATGAGTCAATCTGCACTCAAAAACAAGTCATGCAATCTAGTAACAGGTGTTATAGTTTTCCTTTGAAACAATTTCTTTCCCTAGCTCTCCTTTTCTGCTAAAGAGAAACTATAGTAAGATCAATCTGTGTGCAAAATAAGTTTCAGGCTTATTATATTCAGCCTGATTATTCACATAAAGTCCAGCAAGAATTGATTGGTCATAGAGGATCTTTTCAAGTTGGCTTTCTGGAACTTTACCTAAAATGTGTTATTCTAGTAAAAGCTTTGGTAATACAACCAGTTTCTCCAATTGTCCTGTTTTAAAAGAGAAGGCTTTTTAGTAAATTTATGCAAATAACTATATTGTCACAAAGTCAGAAAACTCATGAACAATTTTTGAATTTTGGAGAACCCCAAAAGGAAAATTTGCTCCCCAAAACACGCTTTACTCAATTTTTCTAAGCTGTAAGTAACTCAAAAGATTTCCTTGACTCTTATCTAACCAGAGCAGCAGTCTTCCAAACAAGAATGCATTTGTTCATCTTGGAAATGCCATTCACAACCCAAGCAGCTCCTGTCAAATGAGAGATGTTTATTGAGCACTGCAGTATCTAGTAGCTCCCTGTTCCTAAGTATTTATTCCATGCATCCCCTGGTAGCAAGAGCCTATATAAATCATTTTCATTGTATCATGGAACTCTTTTGGTCACCATTATTTCCATTAGCATAGGGATAGTTTCAGTTAACATCCCATAGCAAGGCAGCACATACCCCTCAAGTGGGAATTCTCCAGTCCAAAGTTCCAGTAGTTGTCATTGGAAAATGCGTACCGGCTTTTGCCATAAGCCTCAATAAACACACCACAAACAGCTATCAAAGGAAGATTTGCCTTGACCAGCACTCCAGCTTCTACCCTATATTCTGTGCTCAGGGATCCTTACTAGTTCTCATTTAGCATGTCCAGTTGACATTTCTCAAAAGACAATTTACATGCCTTCAATTTTACAGTACTAGATAGGGGAAACATCCCCCAGTCAGGCAAGATACCTATTTTCATAAGACACTCAGGTAAAGGACTCACAACTACCTTACATAAGGTAGTTGTTTAAACATCTCAAATTTCATGATTCTGTTAACTTTTACATTTTTATGTTCTGGTCCCAGGAACTTCTTTACCCCCAGATCATTTTACCTTTTCTGGTGAAAAAGTATTTGGGTTCCCAAAAGGGAGTTGAGCCAAGGGACTCAGCCTCTTCTATCAATCTTTATCTTAATTTGCCTCAACATTGCCCCAGGCAATGTCAGCTTTCTCATTATAACCTTTGCCTTTTAATTTTCCTTAAATTTCTCCAATCTGGGGCAAATGCAGAAACTAGTATGGGGCCCTTTAATGTTGAGAGACCAGCAGGGGCTCCTTTTGGTCCACCCAACTTTTGATAGTGTTGTAAAGAACTTTGTTTTAACCCCATCGATTTTCATTTTATTTTATTTCATTTCTTAATAACCATCTAAAGGTTTCCACCCTTCTGGGATGAGTCCTTTGACTTCCTTTTGCCTTCCCCGTTTATTTTTGGTTACAGCTCCTAATGTTTTATAAGCATCTGTAAGACCCATGAATTATAGCAAATTTGATAAGACTTCTCAAACAGTTGTTTGATTCTGCAGGAGTAATGTCATTTGGAGTGCCCATGTAGAAGGGATTCTCTTAACCACAGCAGTTACCATGATGTGGATAATAGGCATATTAAGTGAGAGATATCCTGGTCATCATAAAGCCAGTCTCACATTGCTTGCATATGAAGCATACCAGCTGTTTCGTCTGGGGTGTTCCACTTGGCATTTAACAGGGAGAGTTGGGCAGTCCCCTTATCAGGGTAAACAGACCTTACGGTGGCTTTTATCTGGTTCACCAGGCTGGATGTTCCCTCAGGAATAATCTTCTATGCAACTGAATCACATGTACTCATCAGTGAGTGTTTAATAGTGGGCTGTGGGTCCTGCGTCAACCCGAACTTGCTCTTTCATAATTTGGCATGTAAAATTAAAGATACTGTCCTTAATTTGGTTGCTTTTTCAAGGTTTTTCAGGAAGCTGATGATACCAATTTACAAAATGGAACAATTCCTTTATGTTATATGCTCCCGTTTTAATAGTTACTTGGTTTTGCCTTTATCTCACATTGACTATTTTCGTGGTAACCACAAGTCTTAGAGGCACTTTCTGTTGTCCCTGCATAACTTTGCCCTTGGGGGACAGCTTTGAAGCTGGTGGCATAAGCTCAGACTGACTTAAATCAGACCTTGGTCTAGTAGCAAGGTTAAATCCAGAATTCTCCTTTAATTTCTTTTTCTTTTTCTCTGTCTCTTTCTCTTTTTATGAGACAGAGTCTCACTCTTGTTGCCCAGGCTGGAGGGCAATGGCGTGATCTTGGCTCACTGCAACCTCCACCTCCCTGGTTCAAGTAATTCTCCTGTTTCAGCCTCCCAAGTACCTGGGATTATAGGTACCTGCCACCATGCCTAGCTAATTTTTATTTTTAGTAGAAACAGGGTTTCACCATGTTGGCCAGGCTGGTCTTTTTTTTTTTTTTTAAATAAAAGATGGAGTTTCACCATGATGGCCAGGTTGGTCTTGAACTCCTGACCTCAGGTGATCCACCCACCTCAGCCTCCCAAAGTGCTAGGATTACAGGCGTGAGCTACCGCACCCAGCCTAGGCTGGTTTTGAAATCCTGACCTCAGGTGATCTGCCCACCTTGGCTTCCCAATGTGTTGGGATTACAGGTGTGAGCCACCGCACCTGGCCCTTTAATTTCATTTTAACTATTACAGATAGCAATAACCAAGGGATTGGATATTTTGTTTTTATTCTTATTAGTTTGCATTTCTTTATGCATTCAGTGAACTAACTTCCTGGGAGTCTGAGTACGATCCATCTCTAAATTCCACTGGTAACTTTTATGTTTAGTAACTAAATGCAGCCAGCTGCAGCTCCATACTGTGGGTGACTATACACCACCTAGGAGTCAAAGGTTTTTCATTACCCATCCTTTGATTTTTCTCTCTTTCCATTTAATTCATGTACTTCTTCTTTATTTTAAAGTGTGCCCTATATAGCCTTGAAACTGGAAAAAAAAATTACATTTTCTTTAGCCAAAACCACATCCTTGTGTTTTTAAAAACTTCCCCAAAAAAGGTTTTGGTGAAGAGTAAAACATTTTGCTCTCCTATTATTTTAACTCTTAGTAACCCAAATTCCCAGTGAAAAAATAAGGATTACTTACTTTAACATAACATGGCTTTAAAATTTTAAATTACTGAAGACAATTTTAAGATTAAATTTACCAAATTAATCTTACCAAATGTTACTAAAGTCATGTGAACTAAAAGTCATCTGAGCTAGCTTCTATTAGTCTGATAAGCACTTAGTTTTCTTTAAGTCAGTTGATTAGAGCTCTTTTATATAATTTGGTAGTGAAATATAACTTCCACATGACATATACAAACATATAGACATAACAGACATATAGGCAAAAGCAAATCCTCTATTTTCTCATCTGGCTGTTTTAAAAAATTCTCTCCCTTTCCCCAAAAACTGCAGGAGTCAACAAAAATTGAAGGAGAGAGTTACCATCCAAGGCTTCTCAAAAGGGAGAAAGAGCTGAAGCAGCAGGGTACAGCAGAAGTTGCACTTCTGAGATATCCAAAGATTTCAAAAAGTAACAGATTATAGAATTAAAAAATTAAAAACTTTTTGTTTTAAAAGTCAATATTTTTAATAAAAGCTTGTTTAACATTCTTTAGTTTGCATTCGTGTATTTTTAATATCAAAGTTCAATTCCTAGAAAGATTATAATTTCCTTTTAATTATAGCCAACTTAATTATATAACTTTTAAAAATATAAATTCCTTTTTTTTTGCTAACCTTATTACAACTTATATAGACCATTCATGACATGCTGGGACTTTCTGGTTTGTCCTAAATATCCCTTTTTCTTAAACAACCAGTCATGTTATTGTAAGATAAAAATTTACCATATAAGCTCCTCTCTCACACAGTCATTTTTCTTTTAACCTTCCTTACAAAAAATACCTCTTTATATCTGTAACTTTATGTCTCTTATTTCCTGGTTCCTTTTACCTTGTTTTACATATATCCTCTAAATAACATTTGAACTAGACAAAAATTATTTACCTTTTAATAAGAACACGTTTTTAAAAGAAATGTTTTCCTATAATCTTAAGTTGAAAATTACCCAGACATTTAGTGGCTATTATTTAATACAACTTTAGACTGGAAATTATATGACATTTGTTTAGAAGCATTTATTCCATTACATTTATCCAATTTATTTATAATAGTTTATCTAGATTATTTATGAAAACTGATATTCATTATTTAAAGTTACTTCCCTGTTAACCATGTTTATAGCCCATGAATTTCAAGTGTTAACCTGAGTAAGAAACTTAAGGCTAACTATACTGGTATTTTAACCAATAACTCAGGATTTAGCTTTTTTCATTAAACCAACAATACAAGTATCTTTATAAAAAATTACACAAACAAAGATCATTCTGTTTTGGGTTGGGCTTATAGTTTTATAACCCTCACGTCAAATGTTGACATCTTATAGTAGTATTTGGCAGGGGTAAGTATTAAACTGCTTGATCAAATAAATGCGAAAAAATGTTGAAAATTCTTAAGATATTTCTAATATTACTTCACCAATAATTTTAAAGCCATCTTATTTATTGGAGATTTTACTTACGTCATATAAACTTAAAAAGCATTTGGGCTTCTTTTTGTGTGTGTGTGGTGGATCAATGAGTGCTGACTGTGAGCAGGACTCTACAGTGTTTCACCACTGAATCATTTCCACCCTCTTAGATGCCTGTTTCCCTCTCTGGTGTTCTACTAATTCCAAGAGGGTTCAAAATGCCAAGTGATCCGCTCTTATATGTGTTTCCCGGAAGAGCCTTTCTAAACTAATTTTCTTGGGGGTTCCCTCTAGGGCCACTGCATGTCTTGGGAAGTCAACCACCCAGACACTTTTACTTGGTCCCCAGGGGCACCTTTCAACTGGGAAATACAAAATGCCCTTTTTCTTCAGAGCTGAGGACCTCAGTCTCATTTATCTATGAAAATAACAGTTCAGTTCCTCATACATATGTGCAGCCAAGCCAACTGAACTTAATTTTGTAAGAAAAAGCAATGGAGAAGACTCTTTAGAATGCACCTCCAAACTAGAAACCAAATGAGGTGCCCCAAAGGGGCTTAACTGTAGAAAAAGGCAATGGAGAACACCCTTTAGAATGCACGTCTGAACTAGACAGGGATCCTAAATAAATTTCTAGAAGGAAAAAAACCAAAAAACAAAAAACAACCTCAGAATAAATCAAGGACCATCAACCAAATGGGAGGTCCAGGGCTCAGGAGGACTTACCAGTTCCACTGGAGGAAAAGCTCAAAGGTCGGGAGAGCTTTCAGTGGGCCCCTGCTGGTACCTTAGCTCCAAGTTCAGGCAACTCTTTCAGGACTCTGAGTCTTCTCTGAGGCCGATGTTAGGTGCCATATTACTGTAAGTGAAAGAGCCAAACTCCGTAAATTATTTGAAGAGATATATTCTGAGCTAAATAAGAGTGATCAGTGGCCCATGACACAGCCCTCAGGAGATCCTGAGAACATGTGCCCAAAGTGGTTTGGCTACAACTTGGTTTTATACATTTCAGGGGGACATATGACATCGATCAATACATGTAAGATATACATTGTCTCTGCTATAAAGGCAGAACAAATGAAAGCAGGGATGGGGAGGTTAGAGGACTTCCAGGTCATAGGCAGATTCAAAGATTTTCTGATTGGCAACTGATTATTATCTAAAGACCTAGAATCAATGGAAAGGAATGTCTAGGTTATGATAAGGGGTTGTGGAGACCAAGGTTTTACGATGTAGATAAAGCCTCTAGGTAAAAGGCTTCAGAGAGAATCAATTATAAAAGTTTCTTATTAGACTTAAGGAGTCTGTTCTGTCAGTCTGAAGGTATCTGTGTTGATGTTAATGCTGGTCAGCTGTGAGACATGTCCAACATCCACTTCCCATCATGGCCTGAACTAGTTTTTCAAATTAACTTTGGAATACCTTTGGCTGAGGAGGGGTTTGTTCAGAAGGGTGGAGGGCTAAGATTTTTATTTTTGGCTTACACTATTAACTAGCACAGAGGCTCTAAAATGTTAATTATTCTCTTGGCAAATAAATGATTAGGCCCATGTAAGGATGTGCCCTCAAAGCAAGAAAGGAAAGTGGGTCAAGCAGTCACTGATACAAATTTCAACTTGGCAGTTTTAGATCTAGGAAGAAATTAATGTTGGCTCCTTCACACTCTGAGGATTGGTGGCTATTTCCCTTATATTCAATGTGAATCTGAAGGACAGATTTCAAAAGGTCTCCTGAAACAGTTTCTCCCTCTCTTAGGACTCATTTCCCTTTGTAAACTGAAATTAGTGTTTCAAGTTAGAATTCCTTCTACCCTGGTTGTAGAAGACTTAAGATATTAGATATCCTCAGGCTTTTCTTCATCTGTAAATAAGGGACTACGCCCCTCAGAATGCATACAGCATTGCCTAAATGATGGGGTGGGCCATTGTTTCCAAATGCAGGCCAAGTTGAGAGGCTCTCTTACTGTAATTCACACAAATCACAGTCAAACCATATTGCATTCTGGGGTCACGCTGAAAATGTCAACTCAGTAAGTCTCCATTCTCATGGTAAATGTACATGTTCTTTCAACATGGCTACTGCAGATGACATTAAAGATCCTATGGTTCAAGTTTGGGCTGCTCTATTCTATTTTTTTAAAGCTCCACCTTGTCCATCTTCACCAATCCCCATTTAACTTTTTATCATTGATAAAGCATAAATTATGCTGGGTGGCCTCTGCCACCATCTTGGGTGTTTTGCTCCAAGATGAAATGGAAGCTTATTACGAGTCCTCTCCCTGGTTCTAAGATCTATACTGGACGTAGGTAGAAAATAGTAATGATTCCTCTCTCACAATTTATAAATATCAAGCTGAAGTTCTTATCAAAGTAGGTATTCAATTCTTATTAAAATATAATTTCCCTCCTCTCCCTATTGCAGAAGCTTTCTGCAGCCCACATCCATATCTATCTTTTCTGCATTCCTTCAGTCCTCATTTTTTTACTCAATTTGGCCTTTATTTGTATTACCCTTTAATGATTTATAAATGCTTAATGTGCACGTCTTATTTTTCCCAAGAGTGTAACTCCTTAAGGTTAAGAGATATGTCCTTTGTCTTCTAGTGCTAGACACATGGGTGGTATATAAAAAATGCCTAAGGTGTTGGTTAGATTCTCCTGGTTACAAGAAACAAAGGCTACAGTTCCCTCAAGTAATGAGGGATGTTATTGTAAAATAATCCAAACAAAGCCAAACAAGCCATAGGAAGAGCAGAACCTATAGCAGTATCAGGCTGTAAAAGCAGTGTTCCACTACTCTAGAGGGTTGTATTATGCAGCAATGAAGAAATACCCAAGATTGGGTAATTTATAAAAACAAGAGGTTTAATTAACTCATGGTTCAGCATGGCAGGGAGGCCTCCAGAAACTTACAATCACAGCAGAAGGGGACACAAACATGTCCTTCTTCACATGGCAGCAGCAAGAATTGCTGAGCAAAAGGGGGAAAAGCCCCTTATAAAACCATCAGATCTTGAGAGAAATCACTCACTGTCACAAGAACAGTATGGGGAGTGACGTCCCTCATGATTCAATTAGCTCTCACCACACGTGGGGATTATAGAAACTACAATTCAAGATGAGATTTGGTGGGGTCACAGCAAAACCGTATCATTCCGCCCTGGCCCCTCCCAAATCTCATATCTTCACATTTCAAAACACAATTATGCCTTTTCAACTGTCTCAGCTCATTTCAGCATTAACCCAAAACTCCAAGTAAAGTTTCATCTGAGACAAGGCAAGTCCCTTCTGCTTATAAGCCCGTAAAATCAAAAGCAAGTTAGTTACTTCCTAGATACAATGGGGGTACAGGTATTGGGTAAATAAACCCATTCCAAATGGAAGAAATTGGCTAAAACAAAGAGGCTACAGGCCCCACACAAGTCTGAAATCTAACAGAGCAGTCATTAAACTTTAAAGTTCCAAAATGATCTCCTTTGACTCCATATCTCACACCCGGGTCATGCTGATGCAAAGGGTGGGCTCCTATAATCTTGTGCAGTTCTGTCCCTGTGTCTTTGTAGAGTACAACTCCCCACCCCAGCTGCTTTCACAGCTGGCAGTAAATGTCTGTGGATTTTCCAGGTGCATGGTGTAAGCTGTCAGTGGATCTATATCATTCTGGGGTCTGGAGGACAGTAGCCCTCTTCTCACAGCTCCATTAGGCAGTGTCCCAGTGGGGACTCTGTGTAGGGGCTCTGACCCCATATTTCCCTTTAGCACAGCCCTAGCAGAGGTTCTTCATGAGGGCTCTGCCCCTGCAGCAGACTTCTGCCTAGACATCCAGGCATTTCCAAACATCCTCTGACACCTAGATGGAGGTTCTCAAACCTCAATTCTTGTCTTCTGTGGACCTGCAGGATCAACATAAAATGTAAGCTGCCAAGGCTGGGGGCTTGCACCCTCTGAAGCAACATCCTGAGCTGTACCTTGGGCCCTTTCATCCATGGCTGGAGTGTCTGGGACACAGTCCTGAGGCTGCACACAGCAGGGGGACCCTGGACCTGGCCCACGAAACCATTTTTTCCTCCTAGGCCTCCAGGCCTTTGATGGGAGAGACTGCTGTGAAGGTCTCTGACATGGCCTGGAGACATTTTCCCAATTGTCTTGGTAATTAACATTCATCTCCTCATTACTTTTATGCAAATTTCTGCAGCCAGCTTCAATTTCTCCTCAGAAAATGGGTTTTTCTTTCCCATCACATCACCATGCTGCAAATTTTCTGAACTTTTATGCTCTGCTTTCTCTTGAAATTTCTCAGTTAGAAATTTCTTCTGCCAGATACTCTAAATCATCTCTCTCAAGTTCAAAGTTCCACAGATCTCTAGGGCAGTGGCAGAAAGTCACTAGTCTCTTTACTACAGCATCACAAGAGTCACATTTGCTTCAGTTCCCAACAAGTTCCTCATCTTCATTTGAGACCACCTCAGCCTGGACTTCATTGTCCATGTCACTGTCAGCATTTCGATCAAAGCCATTCAACAACCTTCTAATAAGTTCCAAAATTTCCCACATTTTCCTGTTTTCTGAATGCTCCAAATGATTCCAATCTTTGCCTGTTAGCCAGTTTCAAAGTCCACATTTTTGGGTATCTTTACAGCAGCACCCCACTCTCTGTGGTACCAATTTACTGTATTGGTTCCTTCTCACGCCGCTGTGAAGAAATACCTGAGACTGGTAATTTATAAAGAAAAGAGGTTTAATGGACTCACAGTTCAGCATGGTGGGGATGTCTCAAGAAACTTATAATAATGGTGGAAGGGGAAGTGAACATGTCCTTCTTCATAAGGCGGTAGAAAGGAGAAGTGCTGAGCAAAGGGGGAAACACCCCTTATAAAACCATCAGAGCTCATAAGAACTCAATATCATGAGAATAGCATGGGGGTAATAACCCCCATGATTCAATTACCTTCCACTGGGTCCTTCCCACAACATGTAGGGATTATGGAAACTACAATTCAAGATGAGATTTCGATGGGGACACAGCCAAACCATATCAAGGGCAGAATCAAGGGTAGAAACAAGACTCAAACTCAAGTTGCTCTACTGGTTACTGTAGACATAAGGGCACTTGAGAGTACAAACTAGTTAACAATTGTTAAGTATAGTAAGCAACTAGGCAAAAATATAAGAACAAATTGCATCTTTAAATTTGGGTTGTATTACTGAAACCAATGTGAAATGCTGCCCATTAGGGGTATAAGAGGCTTCTCACCTTTAGGCCAGTCTTTATTTTCATGGTGCCAGGTAACTCTACCTTATCACAACTCTTTTTTTCCATTTCAACATCTTTCTTTTTCCAGTCAAAATTATTGAGGTATAATTTACACACAGCAAAACTGTTCTTTTCAGTGTACAAATCTATGAGTTTCAGCAGATGCATAATTTTGTAACCCACACACATCACAGTCATGACAGCCAACAGTTCCATTAGCCCCTCTGCAATTCTCTTAAGCACCACTTTATAGTCAAATCCTCCTACCTCCCAGGCAACCACTGATCTCTTTTCTCTTTTTATGGTTTTGCCTTTTCCAGACTGTCATATATATGAAATATAGTATGAAGAGTTTTTAGTTTTGCATCTCTCACTTGGAATAGTGCACTTGAGATTTACTTGTTCTGTGTAAGAGTAGATTCTATTGCATATATGTACCACCATTTCCTTAGCCATTCACAAATTAAAGGGCGCTTAGGGTGTTTCTAGTTTTAGATGATTATAAAGTAATTTCAGGTTTTCACGTGAACATGTTTTCATTTCTCTTGGGTAAACGTCTAGGAGTAGGATTTCTAGGTCATATCATAAGTATATGCATAACTTTCTAAGAAACTCCCAAATCATGCCCCAAGTATTTGTACCCCTCTGCATTCCCACCAACGTCTGAGGGTTTTAGTTTTTGTCCATCTTCAATAGCCTTTGAAATTATTTTTATTTCAACCAAGTAGTGATGATTGTGGCTTTGATTTGCATTTCCCTAATGACTACTATAGTAAATAGACTATAGCAATAAAAGGAACAAACTACTCCTACACACAACATAAATAAATCTCAAATGCATTATTCTAAGTGAAAGATGCAAGACTAAAAACGCTTCAGACTGTATTATATGACATTCTGGGAAAGGCAAAATCATAAGGAGAGAAAATCGATGAGTGGTTGCCTGGGGGTAGGAGGGTTGAGCATCTTTTCATATGCTTATTTGCCATCCATGTATCTTTTTTGGTGAAGTGATTGTTCAATTATTCACACATTTTAAAACTGGATTGTCTTCTAAGTTGTAAGAGTGTGCCATATATTCAGAATACAATCATTTAATACATGTGTTTTGCAAATATTTTCTCCCAGTCTGTTGCTTGTTCTTTTAAGTGTTATCCAAAGAGCAAGTTTTTATAAATTTCTTTTATAGATTGTGTGTTTTGTGTTGTATCTAAGAAAACGTTGCCTAATTCAAGATCACAAAAATGTTCTCCTATGTTTTCTTCTAGAAGTTTTATATTTTCATATTTAGATCTATGATCCATTTTGAATTATTTTGTATATGGTGAAAGGCATGAGTTTATATGTGCTAAGTTTTTGTTTGCAAAATGATGTCCAATTATTCAAGCATTATGTGTTTCTTTTTCTTTTTTTTTTTTTTTTTGAGACGGAGTTTCGCTCTTGTTACCCAGGCTGGAGTGCAATGGCGCGATCTCGGCTCACCGCAACCTCCGCCTCCTGGGTTCAGGCAATTCCTCTGCCTCAGCCTCCTGAGTAGCTTGGATTACAGGCACGCACCACCATGCCCAGCTAATTTTTAGTAGAGATGGGGTTTCACCATGTTGACCAGGATGGTCTCGATCTCTTGACCTCGTGATCCACCCGCCTCGGCCTCCCAAAGTGCTGGGATTACAGGCGTGAGCCACCGTGCCCAGCCCTATGTGTTTCTTTTTACTATCTTTTAATAAGGCTCAATTTACCAGACACTCTGTATATGATCCACATAAAGAAGGGAACCTTCTAGCTTTGGTGTTACAATCCCATGGTTGGAGATGAAAGGGCAGTTTCCAGTTCCTTTGACTGGCAGAAATACCTAACAAGTATGCTTTCTACTCCATAGATATGCATGATACAGAATAGTCGAGAAAGAATTGTCAATGCCTTCTAGTCAAAGATCACTAGGAACACTCCTGTGGTTGAACAAATTGAATTTATCACTCATTGCAGCAAGGGAGATCATGGGGAACCATGGGGCATATTGGTAAAGTGTTCGAAAAATCGGTAATTTGACAGAGGGTTTAAGGAGGTGGAACTGTGCTCTATGCTCTAAACAAGATATTGTCAGGAAGTGGGGGTAATTCTGATTGGGTATCTTAATAAATCTTATCTAGAAACAAGGAAGACTGGAATGAGGTTAAAGCTGTCATTGGCAAATAGGCAACAGTTACATAGACTAGTTTGGGATTTTCGTTTTGTGTATTCCATTTGGTGGGTTGGACAACATTCATGTTTTTGTCTATGTTCAACCATGATTATGAAGTAGACTTATTTTTGTCCTGATCCACCAGGATCATAGAGTGGCCTTGTCTGATGTTGATGTTCTCTAAAATTGCTTTTGTTCAACAAGAATACCAAAGCCTAGTTGTGCCAGCATCTACTGCATGTCAGGAACTGCTTTTCTCTTTCTGAGAATATAGTGGTTAAGAACTTGGGCCCTAGAGTCAGACAAAATTGGGTTTGATCCTAGAGCCTGCTGTTCATTAATTGTGGGACCTGGGGTAAATTATCCAACTTCTTTATGTCTCAGTTTCCTCATATGAATACAGAATTCTCTATATTAGAATATAATGTACTTGCCTCATTGGATTTTTGAGAGATATGAGATGATAGAGGTTAGGAGCTGTGTCAAATAAACCTGCTAGTATGATCATATCATAGGAAAAATTAAAAAGGATATTGGTGCAGGGAAAGGAAAACCAAGAATAGAACAGGTAATTGTGCCAGGATATGGCAAAGAACCAGGAATGGCAAAAAGCAGTAAGAAAGTGAGGACAGAAAGCATAATGATTTACACTGGGTGGTAACTAACCTTTATAAAGCTGTTAATTTAATGCAAGGATAATGCATTACACTCATGAAAACATGGTAAAACAGAAAAATATGTGGATCTTGCAACAAGTAGGTTACTTAATGAGTCCATACTGAAACTCTGGGAAGAGTGATAACAATGAAAACTATAATTGTGCACATAATAGGAGACAGATTCACATGCTGAGCAGAAGGTTGGGCTGGGGCTTTTTAAACTTCAATGTACTATCAGCCTAGAAATAATTTATTGCTTTAACATTACTGGTTTCTGGCTTGCTTCTTTCTGGTCCTCTTTGAACCACCCTACCATGTTAAACAATGTCACATCTAATTTCTAAAATTTTTTAATAAGGCAAAAAGACTGTGTATATAATCAACTAGAAGAAAACTCAGTCATTTAAAATGTTGGGTAATTGATATATGTGTATTAAGAATTTTGTTAAGTTACTGCCTGAAGGCACTAGGAACTTATTATTACTGTTTTTTTTTTTTTTGAGATGGACTTTCACTCTTGTTACCCAGGCTGGAGTGCAATGGCACGATCTTGGCTCACCACAACCTCCGCCTCCTGGGTTCAGGCAATTCTCCTGCCTCAACCTCCTGAATAACTGGGATTACAGGCACGCACCACCATGCCCAGCTAATGTTTTTTTTTGTATTTTTAGTAGAGACGGGGTTTCACCATGTTGACCAGGATGGTCTCAATCTCTTGACCTCGTGATACACCCGCCTCGGCCTCCCAAAGTGCTAGGATTACAGGCTTGAGCCACCGCGCCCGGCTATTATTGTTATTTTAAGAGAGAGGGTCTCATTTTGTCACTCAGGCTGGAGTGCAGTGGCACAACTGTAGCTCACTGCAGCCTTGAAATCCTGGCTCAAGTGATCTTCCTGCCTCAGCTTCCCAAGTAGGTAGGACTATAGGTGTGTGCCACCACACCTGGCTAATTATATATTTGTTTATTTTTTGTAAAGACAGGGTCTCACTGTGTTGACCCAGCTGGTCTCAAACTCCTGACTTTTAAGCAATCCTACCACCTTGGTCTCCCAAAGTGCTGTGATTACCTGGCCAGGGCTCATTATTTTAAGACATGACAAAATCTTTCAAAATAACATCGAGAAATAAATGTTTCATTTTATTTTTCTTGAAACAGGGTCTGACTGTTGTCCAGGCTGGCTCACTGCAGCTTTAACCTCCCAGGCTCTAGCAGTGCTCCTGCTTCAGCATCCCAAATAGCTAGGACTACAGGAGTGTACCACCATGCTTTTATTATTATTATTATTATTATTATTATTATTATTTTGAGACAGAGTCTTGCTGTTGCCTAGGCTGGAGTGCAGTGGTGCAATCTTGGCTCACTGCAACCTCTGCCTCCCGGGTTCAAGCGATTCTTCTGCCTCAGCCTCTCGAGTAGCTGGGATTACAGGCACCCACCATCATGCCCGGCTAATTTTGTATTTTTAGTAGAGATAGGGTTTCAGCATGTTGGCCAGGCTGGCCTCGAACTCCTGGCCTCGTGATCCACCTGCCTTGACCTCCCAAAATGCTAGTATTACAGGCATGAGCCATCGCGCCCGGCCTATTATATTTTTTTTTAGAGATGGGATCTCCCCATGTTGCCCTGGCTGGGCTCAAGTGATCTTCCCCTGCCTCAGCCTCCCAAGGTGCTGGGATTACAGGCTTGAGCCACCTGTATTTTATTTTAATAATCTAAGAAAGGGAGGTCACCAGAATTTAGAAGAGTTCAGCCTATAGAACGAAGAAATACTACAAGTCATGTATATCTTTGTTTTATAGGCTGAACTCCTATATTTGCAGTTTCAGAAGTTTCTGGTGAACTTATGACCTCCCAAAAGAGCTCTTTTAAATCTTAGTTGCTTTATGGAACAGATTCAACTGCTACTTTGAGTTATGGCTTTAATAACTGTAAAAATGCAAAATCTCCCAGGAGTGGCTACAATCCTGTCAGTCATTTGTACTTTAATAATTCTCTTTTAAAACAACGTGCAAAGGGAAGAAACGAGACGTAACTGTGCACTTCATAACTTTAGCTAGTTCAACTGTGAAAGGTCACATATTAAAGATATATTAAAGACAGAAACTTCTGTAATAACAAGAAAACAGAGGCTATCCTTTTCTCCACATGCTGGATAAACAGTACTATCCACTGATCCTGCTAGTCATGCAACCCATATGTTGAAGTGACAAGATTATTTAATTTCCTCTTTCTGCTTTGAGAAACTAAAATACCTTGATAGTCTGAGGACCACTGGCCTTAATTCTCAAGTGGCCTTAATTCTTAAGTGACCATTTAAGTGGCCTGAATTCTCTGATTTCATAAGTTAATGATCAGGTTGAAGCTATAAACTATAGTCCATTCCAAAGCAATAAACTATAGTCCATTCCACGGACCTGGATCAAAGTTAGCTTCATCCAGCATGCTTTCCTCGGTTTTAGCATGTCCTTTCTGAGCTATGTTGACAACAGTTATCATTCATTTCCAGCATCCTGAATATTCTGTAGTGGATAAACCATTTTGTCAGTTTTTTTGCTTCCTGTGTATGTTTTTGACTTCACGTGTTTTTGTTTCATGTATTTTAACGTGTTAATCAGACTGTGAAAGGAAACATCCCACATTTACATAGGACTTCACAGTTCATAAAGACCTTTCCCACCCACCACACACACAAAAAAAGTATGATGAGTTTCCCAACATCTTCATTTCATAGGTGTGGAAAGGGAGTCAAGGAAAAGTTAATGGATACCATTTACGTAGTTAAGCAGGCTTTGAGCGGTTCATCTCCTCCCGTCCTCAAAACGACCTTCTGAGGTGGTTCCTGAAACCCGCTGTGAAGCTCAGAGAGGGACGCCTCACGTCCCAGGGGGATCCGCTCAGGCGGGGCCGCCACGTGCCTCCGCGCTCCGTTAGACGGGAGAGGAGAGCAGCTGCCCCGGCGGGGAACACATGGAGGGGACCCATCAGCAAGTGGCAAGGACGCGGTGCAAAGCCAGGCTTTCTAATGCCCAATCCAAGGCTCTTTCACTACTAAACACACCCTCTTCAACACATTTCGAGCGTCTGGCAGGCCCTGCACCAAGGCGATGGTGATGACAACCCAGGAGGGTTTTTACTCTCAAGGAGCTCAATTTTAGGCCAGCGAGAAGTAAAATAAATAATAATTTAAAAAATCAAACAAACTGAAAAACACATAAATAAGCCACGTCTCTCCTCAACCCCTAGCACTTAGTCACAAAGGCGAGTTATAGAGCCCCGACGTGAACGTCTGAGCAGGCCCGGCTGTCACTCCCTGAGCACAGCAGGCAAAGAAGGTTGAGGCACCTGGACGAAAAGTGCTAGAGAAACTGGCGACTGTCCCACCTTCCCTAAGACCAAGGTTCGGAATTCCAAAGACCGTTACTCGGCGCGGACCTTGACTCCCGGCCGCCGCCGACGCCAAACCTCAGTGCCTGGGGTCCGCGGCTTGCACGTCTCCCGGGCTTCGCACCCCTCGCCCGATTTGATTGGACAGTGGCGGGAAGAAGGCGGGGAGATCCCCGGAGGAGGCGCGCTGAGGCCGGCCGGGGGTTCCCACGGAGGCGCCCAGGGGGCGAAGGGGCGGGAGCGGGCCTCAGAGAGTCGCGCGTGCGCAGTTGGGACGCGGCCCGCTGGGGGCTGCTGGGAGGACCGGACCCTGCGAGAAACGAGTGGGCGTGTGCCGGGTGGGCGCGGGAGGGGCCCGGGCTGCATGAGCGCGCGTGCGCCTCGGAGTCGGAGCCGCGGAAGGAGGCGGGAGCTGAGGAGGCGGTGGAGGGGGCGGGTCGCGTCGGGCGCCACGTCCGCAGCCAGAGGCCGCCGCCGCCGCCACCGCCACCGCCACAGTCTTCCAGCTCCACAGCCTGAGAGGACGCTTACGGAGCCGCGATTGCCGGGGATTGTGCCGGCCGCCGCTGCCGCCCAGGCTGTCTCAGCCCTCCTCGGCGCCGGCCCGCTCCCTCCGCCCGGCCCCTGCCTTTGCCCCAGCGCGGGCCGCGACCCCGGCGGTGAGTAGGGCTGCGAGGGTAGGGGCGCAGCCTGGCTTCCTGCCTTCCTCCCTCGCCCTCTGCTGTCGGCGCTCCTGCCCCTCAGCTCCCACTCCCGGGCCTCGCTCCCAGCGGGGCCTCGGCGGGGACCCAGCGGGAAAGGGGGAGGGGCGGGACAAAGTTGGGGGCGGATGGAGGTTCGCTTCTGGGGCTACTCCTCCTCAACGTCGCTGACTGCCCTGCTGCTATTGGAGCTTGGAGACTCCCCTGGAGAGCCTCCGCCTGATTTTTTAACATCTGGGGGTTTCGGGGTGGAGGCCGAGCTGGGGGGTGGGGGGCGTCAGCAGCCTGGGAGAGGGATGAGGCGGAGGGGCTTGGGTGCTGGGCGTCCTCGCTGTGCCAACTCCTGACCTGTTGATAAACCTCCCTCTTGGGTTCAGGCACACAAGACTTGGCCCCCAGTGGACACCCCCAGAGCTCTTCCTGGGTAGGACGGCTGTATCCCCACGCCTAACCTAAACTAAAAGTGGGAATGGAGAGGGTGCTGGCGGCGCCCAAGGGTGACAGGGAGTGCTGGAGCACCCATCCGTGCCGTCAGTGCCTCCCAGTCTAAATAAAAACTGCCTGCTCTGCACACGCACGTTCAAGACCGATCCCCCAGCTTTCACTTCCAATCAGATCGCCTGTCCTAAACCCTTCTTACATAGAAATTCTGGAACCCTTCGGGAATGGGGGTGTGCTGGGTGTACAACGTGGAGCGGAGGGAGGAGGTGCCAAGCTCAGCGCTAGCCACGGCGCCTCCGGGGTCATTTTCTGCTGCTCCTGCCACGTCACTCTGTGCTAAAGAAAAAAAAAAAACTTGCTAGTGCCTAAAGGGATCAGTGGAGAGAGAAGGGGCAGCCAGGAAGGGTTTAGAAACACCTAGAGAAAAGGGGAGGGTTCTTAATTTGATTTTTGCGTCCTTGTAAACACTGTGCTAATTCCAAATGAAGGTACTTTATTTGCTGTTTGTGATTATTTGCTGTATGCTATTGTTTAGCCTTTAAAACTTCTGCCGGTGTGAGTGCACTCAACGGGTCCCCAGGAATATTGATAACACGCCAACAGGTAAACGCGTATGTGCCTGTGCGCTCCCATGCTTACTTTTAAAAAAGGGAGAAGTAGCCTTTGATAAACCCATATGCATCCTGTTTTGCTTTTTCCACTTGCATTTCTTTAGTCTTTGTTAGAACAGATGTACCAAAAACCAAGTTCAGTAAAAATTTGTCCATTTATAGAAAGCATCGTTAGAAATTGTAATGGTTGTTACATTAGACAAATAAATATACAGGTTTCTGTGTGTGCGCGTGTGCATGTGTTTTTTTTTTTTTTTTTAAACTACAGGAAAATCTTTACCTTTCTTTGTTTCAGTTATTGGGTATTTGCTTTTTTCCTACTTCTGGAATATATCTCACTGGATTATATATTATCTTGAGAGTAGTACTTCTGTATGCTTGTTCACAGGGATGCCTCAGTGCCTAACAGAATGTTTGACACATAGTAGGAATGCAAATAACCGTTAAAATAATGTAGTGAAGATGATGCACTGGTTCTCTGATTTAATAGAGTATTGTAATTCTTAATGTTTCATTTAAGGACAACCCTTAAAAATTGCCATTTTGACACTGTCAGTACTCGTCTAAGTGGGCACTTACAAGTTTTACCGGCAGATTACTTTTTCTTCCTTGCTAGATTCAGGGCATTTCTTGTAGACTATTTGCTGTTGATTTAATGGGCAGGAGCCATCTTTAAAAGCAGACTTTTCTGGATAGTTCGTTTAAATAGAAAAACCTAAAAACGGTAAGCTGGTGTTTTAATGGACTCTGCTTGTTAGTGTATATGTAGTAAAGCCCTGTATAAATATATTTTTGAATCTCCTTGCAGTTATTTGGCAAAGAAGGTAAAACATGGGAGTGAGGATGTGGCAAAGTTCTTATAGGTAGAATATGTAGAAGAATTTAGCTAATTCATTTATAGTCGTCTTTTTCTAATACAGGGAAATTGGCATCTTCTGTTTAATAACAGGTATTTTGAAGTGGCTTTGACGATAAACTTGTGCACTATATTTTGTAGTTAAGCTTTATGTAACATGTTAGTGTTATTTAACTTCTTTTGGTGTATAGAGGGGTGGTACCCAGAGGAAAATTCACTGTTTTTGGAATTTTTTATGACTAAAAACTTTAAATTCACATATGAAATATTACTGAAACCCACAAACAACATTGATTCATCTGTTTTCCTTTAAAAAGAAGAAAGTTTCCCAAGAGGTGTTTGTTTACTTATTTCTATTATTGGAATAAATTACCCTTTAGGGAATTGTGTTGTTAATCCTTGCCCAATATATTTGCCAGCTGCTATATCTATGATACTATTGTACTGGGCAAGAATTATTTCTCCCCATCTCTACAACACTTAATGTAACTGCTGATGAATTTGTAGTCATGATATACAGTCTACAACAAATCTTTCATATGTCACAATTTCTTAAAAATCCACTTATAACCCAGTTTAGTTGTTATTGTCATAGTTTATTCACACTTCAGGACGAAGAAGTACAACCGATTTATGTCTGTAGAATAAGTTAAATCATTTGTACTTATCTAAAGCTATTGTCTGTCATTATTGTCTTCCTTTGGAAACTGTGTTGTTTTGTTTTTTGGTAGAGATGAGGTCTTCCTATGTTGCTCAGACTGGTCTCAAACTCCAGGGCTGAAGTGATCCTTCTGCCTCGATCTTTTAAAGTGCTGGGATTACAGGCCTCAGCCATCATGCCCAGCCAGAAAGTATGTTTTTAATAGAAACTTGTGCATTATGAGCTCTTAGCAGAGGTATTTGTTTCTTGAATATATGTTTCTTGAATGATTCACTAAATGGCAAGTGCCAGAAAAATCTATTCCCACTGGATTGTAAACTCTGGCTTAGAGTAGTGCCTGTGTGTGCTTAATCACACTGAACTCCTAAGTGCATAACAGGGTGCTTGGCACATAGTAGGGCTCAAGTGTATGTTGAACTAATGATTCAGTGAGTTCAGAGGATATAGTTTGTATAGAATTTAGTAATTTTTAATGTATTACTTAAGGGTAACATTTTAAAATGGTCATTTGAATTTTTTTTTTTTTTTTTTTTTTTTTTTTAGATAGTCTTGCTGTGTCACCCAGGCTGGAGTGTAGTGGCTTCATCTTCTCTAACTGCAATATCCGCCTCCCTGGTTCAAGAGATTCTCCTGCCTCAGCCTCCCTAGTAGCTGGGATTACAGGTACCTGCCACCATGCCCAGCTAATTTTTATATTTTTAGTAGAGATGGGGTTTCACCATGTTGGCCAGACTAGTCTTGAACTCCTGACCTCAGGTGATCTGGCCACTCAGCTTTTAAAAGTGCTGGAATTACAGGCCCATTTTAAAATTTCACTGTCAGTTGATACTTGTTTCTACATATATACTCTTAAATTTTATCAGTAGATTATTTACCTTTCACAGTTTTAGATTAGGGCTCTATTTGTCTTCACAATTCCTAATATAAGAGGAACAGGTCTCCTGCAATGGTGATAATGAGCAGGATAGTAATATAAAAAGTATTTAGTAATAAAGTGGCAATATTCATAAAGAGGTAATATCACTAAAAGTTAGGCACATATTTGTGTGTAGGAATTTGGAATGGTTAATGTGAATGAAAAGTACAGATGACGCAGTTAAGGATTTTAGCAATACATTTATAAGGTAACTCAGAGTCTTGCGATAAAATTAGGAATTCAGGGAAAAAAATCTCCAATACTTGTAGCTTTTACATAATTTTTATTATTCTAAAAGTTCTAGAGGAATTTTGATACTACGTACTGGCTTTTAAGATGTGATGTATAAGAAACCCAAAACTAATCCTTTTTTTTTTTTTTTTTTTTTTTTTGAGATGG
>NW_022436942.1:65116609-65242781 GCF_009761245.1 Sapajus apella
TTTGAGATGGAGTCCTGCTCTGTCATCCAGGCTGGAGTGCAGTGGTGTGATATTGGCTCACTGCAACCTCCGCCTCCTGGGTTCAAGCAATTCTCCTGCCTCAGCCTCCCAAGTAGCTAGGATTACAGGTGTGTGCTACCACGCCCAACTAATTTTTGTATTTTTAGTAGAGATGGGGTTTCACCATGTTGGCCAGGCTGGTCTTAAACTCCTGACGTCAGGTGATCTACCTGCTGTGGCCTCCCAAAGTGGTTTGAGCCACTGCACCCGGCCCTTGTTTTTTAAATCCCGTGAAACTAATCTTTGCTGCACTTAGGACTTTCAAGGCCTTCTAAATAGCAAATTTCTCTAGTCTCAGTAGACTTATGCCTGGCATGGAAGAACTCCAGATTTGCTACTTTGTTGTTTATTGATAATCCTGTTGGTCACTACGGCTAATGATTTTAAATGCAACTGAATATTTCTATTTGATAGTATCTAGCTTTTTACATTTCAGACTCCTCTACAGAAATACTCCTAATTTAAGTCCAGAATGAACTCATGGTGGGTGTGGGAGTGGGAGTGTGGTTGGACTGTCAAGGAGAGCTGGTAAGTCTGAGAATATACCCAGAAGAAGCCCCAGGCTAGAGTGAAATCTCTTGAAAGTCTAGTTATCTTTAAAAAAACAATGCTCAAGCACTTTACTTTTTACTGTGTGTGAATTTAAAAATAAAACAGTATTTTAAATTACTCTAGATTAAAATGCACGCATTATGTCTCTTCTGTGGATTCTTAAGTCCTTGGCATACCACTGCCTATGTTTAAAAAGGTACATTTGGAAAGCATGACTCTAGCTTAGAGTTTTCTTTTTTTTAACCCTAAATTAGGGCCATATATTGGTATGCATCTCTTCTTGTGATGCTTAAAGTATATGTGGATACAGGTATTTCCTTTTCTTTTCTGTTTTTTTGAGACAGGGTCTTGCTCTGTTGACCAGGCTGGAGTGTAGTGGCACGATCATGGCTCACTACAGTTACTTCAACCTCCTGGGCTTAGGCAATTCTCCCTCTTCAGCCTTCCAAGTAGGTGGGACTACAGATGTGCGCCACCATGCCCAGCCAATTTTTTTTTTCTTTTTTTGTGTGGAGACGGAATCTCATTATGTTTTCCTGGTCTTGACTTCCTTAACTCAAGCAGTCCTCCCATCTCAACTTCCCAAAGTGCTGGGGTTATAATATTTTCCTTTTATCCTACTTATTCCACGAATACTATCTGGCAGCTTACAACAAAAACATGTACCAACAAATTGGTAAAAATACATAAATAAGATATTCAAATTGCAAACCAGGGAAAAATAGAAATCTGGGTAGTGGTCTTGAGGAGGTGTGGAAATGTAGGGGAAGATAGGACACAACTATGCATGCCACAGGTGCCTACCTAGTTGAGCTGAGATTTTAGTTTTAAGCGTCCTGGAAGCCAAAGAGAGAAGGAAAACGTCACACTTTTGTATCTTTTAAATATAAAAATGGATAGATTTTTAAGAAAACACACTAAATATTTGAGGGAAATAAGACATTTTCTGAATAATTACCTCTGAAGAAATTTCTTATGTGGAGTTCCATATCAGAGCTATTAAGTGTTGTAGTGGGTAATGTCTTTAACAGTATTGTACAGTTAATATAGTAATAACCTGCATAAGACTGTTTGTCAGGATTTCCTTATCCAACACATAACTGTGAACAAAACTCCATGATACCATTTTCTTAAAGCATTATGTAATTCAAGTACATTGTTTTTTAGATTATTAACTTCATCTGGTGCTAAAACTGAGATTAATTAGGATTAGATGAACTACATAATCTTTAAAAATATCATTTATGAATATCACTGATTTCCAAGAATTGAAAATATGGATTTTTTAAATTATAAAAGCAATACATTTTATGGTAGAAAATTTATAGGTATTAATGCATATATATAATGCTTATACTAGAAATATGACATTAGATTCTCCCTTTCGTCTCACATTAATACCCATGTTACATTCTACTTCATACAAAAAATTCAAGTATATGAGTGTCCACCATGCATCAGACATCGATTAAGTCTCTGGTGATAGAGTAGTGAACAAACCAAGCCTTTATTCTCATGGAGCTTACATTCTAATTGGGAGAGACCCAAAGTAAACAGACATGCATATCAAGTGGCAGTAAGAGTTTGAAGAAAATAGAGCAGGGTTAGGTGAAAATGATAAGAAGAGTGGTGGGTGCTCATCTATTATAAGGTAGTCAGGGAGCATCTGATAAGGGGACATTTGCAGAAGGACCTGAGCCATGTACATATATTGGGGAAGAGACTTTGAGGAAAGGATAAACAAGGAACTCTGTGTTAGTAGACTGGAATGAACAAGAGGTAGAACAGTGGAGATGGGGTTTAAATATTTGGCCTCAAAGGTATAAGGACTCTGAATTTTATTCTAAGCAAAACAAAAAGCAGTTGGAGGGTTTTAAGCAAAGTATGACATGGCTGAACTGAAAGAAGAACAAAGGTGGAAGCTCAGAGACCCATTCAGAGATTTTTGCAGTAGTACAAATAAGAGATTATTATGACTTAAAGTGGTAACAGTAGAGGTAGTGAGAAGTGGTTATATTTTGGATTTATTTAGGCAACAGAATTTATTGATAATTAGATGGGAAAGTAAAAAAAGCAGAATTCAAAGGTGACTCTGGTATTTTGGTTCAAGCATTTATTTAGACATGAAAAACTGACAGTTTAGACTGTCATTCTATCTTACTGGACTATACTAAAGTAGCCACTTACTGTATTAATCTCTCTTTCCTTCCATCTCTTCTTGGTTCAGTAAGCATCTCAGGCACAGATATGACAGTATAACTGCTCATGGCACCTTATTGCCTACCCACAAAAGGATGAAGCTAATTCATATCATTTAGATTAATTTGCATATATCTTATGCTCTCATAAGGCAATAACTAATTTTTAAAAATTGGGATCTTTTTCTTAATTACAAGATAGGATATAGAAAAAGAATTGTTTTTTAAGGGATACCGTCTTAGAAATAAAAGGTAAGACTGTTGGTAGGGATTTATGGGGTAGGCAAAGAAAGTCAGTTTTGAAATGTATGCAGTTACTGTCGTAATCAGACCTATATTTAAACTCCAGCTAAAATATATAAGATGTATGGGTATATGTAATTTCCCATTATTTTTCTACAGGGTATGGTAGCTTCTGTTGATTGACAAGCCAGGTGATCTCCTGGATTTGTGTGTATGTGTATGGTATTAATATATAGTACTGGGATTACCGTGATGAGTAAGTTGGACAAAGGTGTCTGTACTCTTGAAATTAATAGTCTAGTGGGGGGAAGTAAGTGGCTTCAAAATAATCATTTCTCAGAAGGAACACACACATTCTGCCAGGAATTTCTGTATGTTTTGTTTTGGAATTTGTTAAATGGTATTCTCATCTTAGGGTTAAGGTTAGAATTATCTTTGATTTTTATTTTAACTATCCTAAACAGCAAGGATTTAATGAAGTTATTTGTCCTCTGCTATACAGCGTATGGTCAAGCTGAGATTCAAACTCAGGCACTCTGACCCCAGAGCCTTAACCACCATCCTGTATAATGTGTTATGATCTTACCATGATGATAGATCAAAGAAAATATAAATGTGAATGGTAATACATGTGCCTTTGTGGTTTGGGGAGTTTTAAAATTAAGGTACATCCATCAAGAATCTCTTTTCCCAGTAATGCATTAGCTGAAATTCTTACTGGTTTTTCTGTGAGAGATTACCTAGCTTTACTATTACTTTTTAAATCTTATGTTTGGTATGATGTGTTAAATTCTCAAACCAAACCAGTATAAGATTAGGTGCTATTGATAAATGACCTGAGTCAAGATTTTCACTAGAGCAATTGAAAGATATTAAAACAGAACATGTGCTGCTGGACTCAGTGGGGATGCAGTGAAGTCTTATCTTAAATAGGATTTAGATTTTAAAGACATAACAAGATGAATTCCATGAAGTTAAAAATCACCTTTGAAAATTCCCACTTTTCACAGCCTCTGCCTCTACCACCTTCATCCAAACTACCAACAGTCTTTTGTCTGGATTATTGAAATTGTTTCCTAATGGGACTTTCTGCCTCTGCTGTTGTTCTCCTATTGCTTGTTCTCCCCACAGCAGCCAGAATGATCTTTTAAAAGATCACCTTACTCTTTTGTTCAGTGCCTTTCACTAGCTTCCATCTCACTCAGTTAAAAACCACTCTCAGGTCAAGAGATCGAGACCATACTGGTCAACGTGGTGAAACCCTGACTCTACTAAAAATACAAAAAATCAGCTGGGCATGGTGGCACATGCCTGTAATCCCAGCTACTCGGGAGGCTGAGGCAGGAGAATTGCCTGAACCAAGGAGGCGGAGGTTGCGGTGAGCCGAGATCGCGCCATTGCACTCCAGCCTGGGCAACAAGAGCGAAACTCCATCTCAAAAAAAAAAAAAAAAAAAAAAAAAAACCCACTCCCCATCATCGCCTGTAAGGGCCTATGTTGATCCGGACCTCACTCTTGACTTCCTCTCCTACTGCCCTTGATGCGACCCTGCCACACTTTACTGGCTGTTCCTTCTTGCTGATCCAGGTAAGCTCCCACATCATGGCTTTTGATCTTGCCATTTCTTCTCTGGAAGACACCTGGCCTAAGTATCTTGTATCCTTACCTTCTTTGAGTGTCATCACAGTAAAGGCTTCACAGACTATCCTATTTAAAATATCATATCCTTTCCCCATCCATCCCTAGCCGGGTGTGGTGGCTCATGCCTGTAATCCCAACACTTTGGGAGGCCAAGGTGGGTGGATCACCTGAGTTTGAGACCAGCCTGGCCAACATGGTGAAACCCTGTCTCTACTAAAAATACAAAAATTAGCCGGGCATGGTGATGCACTCCTGTAGTCCTAGCTACTTGGGAGGCTGAGGCAGAAGAACCGCTTGAACCTGGGGGGCAGAGTTGCAGTGAGTCGAGATCGCACTACTGCACTCCAGCCTGGGCAACAGATCGAGACCCTGTCTCATAATTAATTAATTAAAATAAGATATCACATCCTCTCTTCATCTATCCCTTTTTCTCCATAGCATAAAAATACCACTGACATACAGTACTCTCTTTGTATTTATTTATTGCCTTTCCCCATGGGAGTATTCATTTCGTGATAGCAGAGATTTTTTTTTTTGTCTGTATTGATTACTATACTCTATGCACCTAAAACATTGCTTGGCTCAGGAGTAGGTGCTCAATCAGTGTTTGTTAATTAACGTATTGAACTACATTGTTAATTTTCACAATATCCCTTTTAATATCTATTAATATATGTACAGATATGTATATATTATATACAAGGATGTATAACTGCTGGGATCATAACCTTAGTTTTCTGTCCAAGCCAGATAATATATTATAAAGAACACTTTTAGACCAATCTTGACTTGCTCTAATCTTTACTTACTCAAGTGAATTTAAAAGGAAGTATTTCACGATAGTAAAGGAAATTGGGAAAATAAATTTTAATCATGTTTTCTTTACTGCAGCATAGCTTATTTTATTTCTTAGGTTCCCTTACTACTTTAAACTTAATCATAGTATATTATATATATATATATATATATATATATATATATATATTTGTATTTATAGTAAATTTTGAATACTGTTACTACCTCTGTTCATAAGAGCTCTAAGAACAACAAAGTCATAAAAATTGATCTGTTACTGATTCAGATTGGTGGTGTAATCTTAATAAGAGAAGGGATGTCTTTTTTTTTTTAAGGACTTTTTTTTAGATAGAACAGCTTAGTATTTATTTTTTCAACTTTTATTTTAGGGTCAGTAGTACATGTGCAGGTTCATTACATGGGTAAAATTGTGTGTTGTGGGGGTTGGGCATGCAGATTATTTCATCACCCAGGTAATAAGCATAGTACCCAATAGGTAGTTTTTCGACCCTCTCCTTCCACCCACCACCTTCAAGCAGGCCCGTGTCTATTGTTACTTTTTTTGTGTCCATGTGTACTCAGTGTTTAGTTCCCATTCATAAGTGAGATTCCAGAATTTGGATTTCTGTTCTTGTGGTAATTCATGTAGGATCATGACCCCCAGCTCCATACATGTTGCTGCAAAGGACATGATCTCATTGTTTTTTACGGCTACATAGTATTCCATGGTGTATATGTACCACATTTTCTTTATCCAGTCCACTGTTGATGGGCATTTAGGTTGATTCCATGTCTTTGCTATTGCGAATAGTGCTGTGATGAACATAACACATGTATGGCAGATGGTTTATATTCCTTTGGGTGTGCATCCAGAAATGGGATTACTGGGTTGAATGGTAGTTCTGAGTTCTTTTGAGAAATCTCCAAACTACTTTCCACAGTGGCTGAACTAATTTACATTCCCACTAGCAGCGTATAAGCATTCTTTTTTCTGCAACTTTGCCAGCATCTGTTACATTTTGACTATTTAATAATAGCCATTCTGTCTGGGGAACACCTTTTTTAGTTATGATATACTTTTTTCTTTAGGTATTGTGAAATAAATTACAGTTAAGTTAACCAGTATTCTGTAGGAGGAAATAACATTTTGTCTGCTAAACCCTACCTTCCAGCTCTCTTTCAGTGAGTAACTTTCAGTTATAGTTGAAGCACCACAGTAACAACTTAGGAAAGCTTATAATGTGACTGCCACTCTTTGGTGGGTGTTTCACATAAGATTTATGTTGTCTGCTGGTATAATTTGAAGTATTTATTAAATGTCACAGTTTGAAGTAGGAGAGAAACAAAATGAAGACTAGTTGTACAGTGGGTATAAAATGTGGTTTAGCTGAATAATGTTGATGAAGTCTCAGTTTTGCATGTGATAAGAGGTAGTCTCCTATGTTGAGGTTAAAATGAAATGTGTTTGCATTTTTTTTTTAGGAGATCATGAATCAGACAGATAAAAATCAACAAGAAATCCCATCATACCTTAATGATGAACCACCAGAAGGTAAGTATGCATCTGTAACACTAAGAATGGAAAAAAATCCTGAATTAAAGTTCTGATTTTTAAAAAATATTATTTATTTATTTATTTATTTTTTGAGACAGAGTCTTGCTCTGTCGCCCAGGCTGGGGTGCAATGGTGCAATCTCGACTCACTGCAACGTCCCCCTCCCGGGTTCAAGCCATTCTCTTGCCTCAGCCTCCCAAGTACCTGGGATTACAGGCACCTGCCACCATACCTGGCTAATTTTTTTTGTATTTTTAGTAGAGATGGGGTTTCACCATGTTGGCCAGGCTGGTTTTGAACTCCTGACCTCAGGTGATCCACCCGCCTGGGCCTCCCAAAGTGCTGGGATTATACGTATGAGCCCCCATGTCCGACCCTGATTGTTTTTATTAAATTTAAAGAAATACAACCTGTTTACCTTGTCAGTAAATACGTTCCAAAAATAATTGAAGGTAATATTTTTAGCCTTTAATAAGAAAACACAGATAATGGTGAATAGGACCACAATTTTACCATATAAGGGATAATATTTTCCTGTCATTCTTCTTTTAAGACCATTTTAGAAGTAAAAGTATCCTTTCATTTGTAAGGGGTGAGGATGGATACAGAAGAAGGATGGACTGTGTTTAGTTTTGATATCCTGCATTACAAAATCAGCCCAATTCAAGAGATATTATAGATTTGTTGTTAAACTCCTGTTATTCATTACATTATAATTAGTAGCTCTCCTCCTCTATTAATACATGGTCTTGGGGTCTGCCTCATTTGTCTTTTTAAGTCATAATTCTTTTTTAGTTTGAAAATTGTGACATCATGAATCATTTTAATTCTTCAAAAACCCCTGGACACACACCTGAATGTCCTGACTGTACAGAAAATGACTACAGGCATGTTTTTGGTATAGACTGTTACAAAACTTAATCCAAATAGTGATCTCCTTGGAGAATTGCATGTTGATTACTAGGGCTGGAGGTTGTGACTCTAGGTATTACATATTTTTTTCCTAGTTCTGTTATCTGTTATCTAAAATTTTCTTCCTATATTTCTTATATTGGTAGGCCAAAATGAAATTGCTAGGAAAATAGCAACAAAGAGTTTACACTTAAGCCAAAAAGAAGTCAAAAGAACTATCCAAGGATGCAGTGAACTAAGAGTGTGCCACTGCATTTCAGCCTAGATGACAGTGAGACTCTGTTTCCAAAAAAAAAAAAAAAGCAGAAGAACTGGCTAATTAGGTTTAGTTTAGTTTGGTGGAGGAATAGCCTGGAAAATTACTAACTCAGCTCTTTTCCATGCTTTACATTTTTAGGTCTGGAACTGTGGTGTTTTGAAAAGTTAGGGTTCAGTGAGAAAGTTAACAAGGACTTTGTCAGAAAGAAATCAGGAAAGGGATAAATAAAGGCCATCCAGGGGCATATGATTGTCAAGAAAGAGAACAAAGCAGAATGTCTTTCTATGCCAACCGCTAAACAAGAGGAATCTGCAAAGCAGATAATTTATATGGTGATAATTATGAGTACATTGTAATTAAAGAGATCAACTGCATTAATATTTATCTGATTTAAGAAAAATTATTTATCTTCATCAAATGAATGTGTACCAAATTTGGCATGCCAAGACAGTTTTACTAATGAGCTATTTGGCTTGAGGCAGTTATCTGTTGTAGCCTCAAATCAGGAGTTTGCCTTTTTTCCTAGGGCTAGTGACCTTGATTACAAGAGAACTGCCACTTATGTAATCCTTTCCATCATAATTTTATAATGATACATTCAAATGCTCATCTATATCTTGTCTTTTAATTCAGTCATTAAAACATTTGTATTATACTTAAGTAGTTTTAGTAAAAATATTTGGTTTTTTAAATTTATAGCTATTGCTGTATCTGTATCTATGCACTATTTTGCAAAGAGATTTTGACTAGTCAGTGAGATTTTCCGACTTGTGATACAATGTAAAATCTCCAAACCATGAAAAGAAAAACTATCTCAAGGTAAATTTGTACCCTCTGGATTGGAAAGCTAAGTTTTCAGAAATTTTTGTTTTCTCCATCAAATATTATCAGTGTCCCCATGATACTTTCTTTGGGAACCTCATTCTGCTAGCTTCTAGTAGTTTTGGTGCTCTTAGTTGGACTTATGTACCCAACAATTTACCGTTTTTTGTGTGACAGTGTAGTTTTTTAGAAGTAAAGTCTGAATTATATAAGTACCAAGTATTTTCCACGAAATTTAGAAAAATGCCAATGCTTGTGTGTTATTGCTGCCTAAATCATTAGGTTACTAAAGAGAAAAGTCCTGTGTTCATTTGAAGCTGGTGGTAATTTTTATGAAGTCTTTCTGCTAGTCATTTTATTCCTGAGTTTGAGGTTACATGCTAATATTTATTTTAAAAAAACAAAACGAACTCATGACTTAGATGCAGCTCAGTTTTTCATATTGCTATTACCTTTTATGGGGGATATCTCTAGTTTTGAAAAAATTAGATACTTAAAGCACACACACTCTTTCATAACAATGACTGAGGTAGTAATTTTAAGTGTTAACCATAGCTGTAGTTTCCTCATCCTACTTATGTCTGAATAAAAATGATTTTAGGTAGATGACACAATTTTAAATGATGAACAGTTTTTCATTTTTACATAGTACTAGCTCTTTAAATAGTAAGGGAGACATAAAGGAGAGATCCAAGTGTATTTCCTTAATAGGGGTCCTTACACTTTCTGGTTTCAGGATGTCTTTACAGTCTCAAAAATTGAGGCCCCAAAGAGCTGTGTCTTTGTCAGTATTTACCATATTAGCAATAAAAACTGAGAAATCTGAATATTCATTAAAAGAACCCATATTAACATAATTACAATATTTTTATGAATAGTAACTTTCAAAATAAAAAATTGTGGAAATTGTGAGCAGAGTGATATTGGTTTATACATTTTAGCAAATCTCTTTAGTTTTTGGATTAATGGAAAACAGCTACATTCTTGCAGCTGCTTCTGCATTCAGTCTGTTGTGTTATATAGCATCCTGATTCTGGAAACCTCTGCTATAGACTCATGACAGAAAGAAAGTGAAAAGACAAATGATACTTTAATAATATTTGATAATATTATGAAAATAGTAGAGCCCCTGAAATGGTCTTCGGCATCTCCAGTGGTCCCAGACCATACCTCGGTAACTATTGCTTTTTACAAAGAAGATTGTTTTAGTGATGATTAAATCCTATCAAGGAAATGCAGGTCAAATATAGTTATCTTTTTATTTTTTAATACTCCTTTTGGGATAGAAAAATAAAGGTTATTAACAATAAAACCATAAATCAAGGAAACATTTAAAATAGGATTCTATTTAACAAAAGTTGTCTAGTCTCTAAAGCATTTCTTGTCATAGATACTAAGACCTCGCATTGGACCAAGATATTGTAAAAACGAAGATATTGTATAGACCAAGAGCTCTATACCCTGAAGGAAGAGCGCTTCAGTGTCCTTGAATTGGTATGGTTGGCCTCATCAAATGAATCTCCTGATTCTGAGGAAGGCTTAGGTTACTTAATGATGTGTACTGCTCTTTTACATACTTATATTTGATTGTCTCATGATGTTTTCTCTCCTTAGGTTCAATGAAAGATCACCCACAGCAACAACCAGGCATGTTGTCCCGTGTGACTGGGGGTATCTTCAGTGTTACAAAGGGAGCTGTCGGTGCCACCATTGGTGGTGTGGCTTGGATTGGTGGAAAGAGTCTGGAAGTGACCAAAACAGCTGTTACAACTGTGCCTTCCATGGGAATAGGGCTGGTGAAAGGGGGTGTATCTGCTGTGGCTGGAGGTGTTACAGCTGTTGGGTCCGCTGTTGTAAACAAAGTGCCCCTAACAGGAAAGAAGAAAGACAAATCTGACTAAAATATGGAGATACACTTGCACTCCACAGCACTATAATGCCAGTGGCATTGAATTGCTAAATTATGGACTGCAACCAAGTCAACTGTTTTGGACGTTTATCTTCTAAACTGCTGTGTTGAAAGTATTGATGAGTGGCTTTCATCTAAAAAGAAGAGACCAATACGAGCACAGTAGATGAAGGTTTCTCATACTTAAGTTCCAGCTTTTTATCTGGTAAAATGTTACACTTACTCAGTTGTAACTGAAGATATGGTATGTTTGAATATTTACTATAAGTCTTTCAGTTTGACTAAAAATGTGAAAGTTGAATTTAGTAGATGATCTTTACAGTTCCATATGTATAATGTGCCAGGTAACTCATCTGCCCCTTAAGAAGGGAACCTTGAATTACATAAGCCGTACCTTTGATGTGCCTAATAGTTTCAGATGTCTTAGTTTTTTATAACCATAGTTGATTAGGCCAAGATGCATTCATTTCTTATTTAAGCTGGCAAAAATTAGCAGGAATTAGAGAAGTTTAAAAAGAAAAGATAAATGGTTTATGATACTGAATGTTAACCATCTTTTGTTAGTAGATATGCATTCTATTAATTTAATCATTGATGCCTTACAAAAGAAAACATCTTTTCTGATTCCCTGAATATGTGCAGTTCTTAGAATCATCTATGGATTCTTTTAAAGATTTTTTTGTGAAATTAGTTTTCCCTCTTTAGAATCTCAGGAGTAGTGGGGTAAAAGCATTTCCTGCTGTCAGTGGATAAGACAGTGCTTAACTGTCTTGTCAGTTGTTAAAATTAAATTGTACACTTCTCAGCCTGGGTTCATGCTCCATCATTAATAAACCTCACAGTGCCTAAAGAACATTTACTTACTGGTCAGAAGGTATTTTGGAAGAGTTTCATATTAAGGAGAAACAAATAATTTTAAGTTCTTAAAAATTACTTAAAACACCCAAAATATAAAAAGAAGACTCCACACCTATTCTATCTTTAGGATGTCTTAAATTATTGGCAGTACTCCTTTTTAAAAACACGGTAAAAGTAACCACAAATATGTGAGGACTTACTTGTAAGTGGAATGAAATGAGCTCCATAGATTAGTTTTGAATATAAAATATGTAAAAGTGCTTCAATGGTTTATATAGGCTTTAAAAACATACTGTCTTACAGTCCTTTAAAGCACCTATAGAGTTTGTATCATTTTTGAAGCCAGTTTCAGTCAGGGATTTGAAGTGTTTGATTATGGATGATAAATGTGTCATATCTTATTAACATGTCTCATGTCTCATTCATTCGCAATAAGATTTAGTTGGAATTTATTTTCTTTTTGTTTCATGTTTAATTTCATAAACATTTAACAATTGGCGTATGTACTTGGCATTCCTGTCAATCAAGAATTATAATCCAAGCCTGGGAAAATCTTAAATTTCTTTATACTTAAATCTGGAAATTTGTCTCCATTCTGCCAACTTTTTCTTTTTTTTTACATAGTGGAGGGGAGGAAACGGGGGTGGTACCTTGCAGTAAGTCAAAATAGCATGCCAAAAAATTTGAAACAGACCATTCTAATACCTGAGGCTTAATTGTTTATAAAATACTTAAGAGAATTATATTAATATGGAATCAACAAATGGATAAGAATACAACATAACTTTTAAAAGCTTTTGTAAATATCAGCAGGGATTGTAAGCAAATCTACAAAGGTTCTTGAACCTTTCTACTATGTACAAAACTGGAAAGTTATTAAGGCGTTCAACTAATCAGGAATTAAATGGTCATTTATTTCATGCTGTATGATTTAAGGTATTTTTGGGATTCTGGTCAAATGTCATTGGCAAATGGGATTTAAAAAAACCTAAATCAATAGGTGAACACAAAATAATTATCTAAATAATGGTATTGGAGAACTTGTTTCCTGCTATTTGGAAGAAATTACGGCTTCGTTGCTAGTTTATATTTCTAACTTCTACAGTTATAGACTCCACTGTGCTTTGTATCTGAATCTCTCAGTGTAGACGTTTTGTTTACTGTATGCTTGCATATTTATTTTCAACTTTGTCTGTCTTTAAAATCGCTTTAGGAAAAATGGTTGTAATTAATTTCTGCTACAGAAAAGCCACCTGGTATGTTTTATATCATCAAGATGATTGTTTTAAATTCTAAACTATAACTTCGTTCAGGGGGGCTTTTGCAATGATAGCAGAAAACTGTATAGAGGTTCTTGTTGAAATGAACTAACCATTTGATGATATGTACAGCTGTATACTTGAGTCTTTTTTAGTTTACTTATAAAGACTAGCAATTTGACCTGTTAAACAGGACTAGTTCAAGTTAAGAAACTAAGATTGTTGTATATACCTGGAGGCATCTGTTATTCAGCTTATTGTTTGAGTGGGTTTTTGGCACAATGAGGATAAACTTATGTGACCCACTTGAATGGCTGATCTAATGTTGACATGAATTCTGTACTTAGTGAAATGTCAGATGAAAATAACTGATGAATAATTTTTTATATTAAAGGAATGGGAAAACAACACATGAATTTGTTAATAAAGCACTATGATCGGCAAAAGATGGAATGTTTCATAAAGATCTAAAGAAATAAAGGAAACTTTAAAACAGGGTGATCTTAAAATTCTTAGTTACGTTGTAGTTCAGAAAGTGCCGTAGCCAATTTAAAAATTTTTTGATAGTAATGTACAAACATATCTGTGGATATGTATTTTGATGTTAACATAACCATGAAATACAAATATATTTTAAGCAACTCTAATTAAGAGCGTAGATTTCTAGGTTATACTCCAACTTGCCAAATCTCTGCAAGGTGGGGCCCAGGACAGCATTTTAACAACCTTTCCAGGCAATTTTTGTCCACAACAAGGTTTGAAAACTGATGGAGGGATTATAAAGCAGGGAGCATTTCTCTCTGTTCTAAGTAGCTGTGGAACCAACTTAGACATCTCACTGGAAAGAAATGACTAAAAGGGATGGGGAGGACTACAGAGAATTGATTATTTACTGGGCATCTGCTTACCTCCTAGGCACTATCCATACTTCTAATTTAATCAACATGAGGGCCCTATGAAGGGAGTATCGTTATTCCCTTACAAATATGGAATAGGCTAATTTTCAGTGTTAGTTGAATTTTCCATATTACTTTTGAATTAGTGTATGTCAACTTCTCCAGCTTATGTCCAGGAACAGAAATGGGGCTAATCAGTACCTAGGCCTTTGTTCTGGTGTTGACATTCAGTGTGGCCCATACACTTGATTTACCAGGCTAATTTGCAGCTCACTGGAAGTCTTTCAGGTGATCATATTTACTTTGGTGACCACATTTTGCTACAGCAATAAATTTAGTGTGATTTTACCCAAATTGAAGGAAATCTAATTTTGTTAAAGAGCGTTTTTTCACAGAGGACACCAAATTTGACTCTAGTGTTTTATGAAAGAGTATCTCCCCCTGCTATGTTACTGATTTTGAATTTTTAAAATTCTGTTTCATAGGAAGATCTGAGTTAGAATGTATGAATGGAAAAAAAGGCAAAGCAAAACAATGTCAGAGATTCAAGAGCCAAAAGCTATGGAATGGGATTTGCCCTAAGGGAATATAAAGTCAGTGTACTTCATAATTGACTAAGAATGTGGATTTTTTTTTTTTTTTTTCAAAAAAATGTAATCTTTTCATTTGTAGAGTAAGCTACAAATGTATTTCTGTAACTTCCTCTGGTTCTCTGTGCCTAGATCTGAGCACTTAAATTTTGCTGCTGTACTAACTAGTCTGCTTTTAAATTAATGGCCACAAAGTACACATGGCCACTCAACTCGGCCAAACTTTCTAATATGCCCTTTTATTGTATATTCACTTTCACTCTTCTCAAAATGACTCCCTGCCACCCCCACCCTGAGACAGGGTCTTGCTCTGTCGCCCAGGCTGGAGACATAGCTCATTGCAGCCTTGGTCTTGTGGGCTCAAGCCATCTTCCCACCTTACCCTCCCAAAAAGCTAGGACTAGAGGTGTGTGCCACAACACCAGGATGATTTAAAAAAATTTTTGTAGAGACAGGATCTTTGTTGCCCAGGCCAGTCTCAAACTCCTGGCCTCAAGTGATCCTCCTGCCTTGGCTTCCCAAAGTGTTGGGATTACAGGTGTGAGCTATTGTGCCTGGCCCAGAATCACTCTATAGTGTGAACCAATTATTTCCTTTTTGCCAAACCGATTCATCACTTCTCTGTATCTTAGTTGACCCCTTAGTGGCATTCATTATTATTGACCATGTCCTTGTATCTTCCTGTGACTAACTTCTTGATTTGAATAGCCTTTTCCAGGCTTGGCCAACCACCCTATTCCAAATCTGCACTCCCCCCCAACCCCCCAGGCACTCTAATCTAGAGCCATCACTTTAAATATCATAGATATGCAGATGATCCCCAAATATGTATTTCAGTTCTGACTGTAACTCAACTCCAGACTTAGCCATTTGCCTGTTTGTCAACCCTGGGAGGATGTCTATCTAGTAAGCATCTCAAAATTGACATCTAACTACCAAGGTAACCATATCATAGATAATGTCTTCCCAGCTGAGACACTTGAGAGTGAAAGAGCAAGAGCACCACTGAAACTTTATGTTGGGACAAGAAGCATATACTAAAAACTCTCCAAGGGTTTCCTATCACACTTATGAATGAGATTCTGCTCCTTAGAAGGGCCCGTGCTGCCTATCTCCTCTTGTGCCACTTTCCCAATCACTCAGCCCTGCTACAACTGTACTGGCTGCTATTCTTCTTGAATCAACATTCCTACACAACTTACCCTGAGTCTCCTCATCCGTACAACTGAACAATGGTACTTTTAGAATTGTAAGTGACTTACCCTGAGTCTCCTCATCCGTAGAAGTGGACAGTGGTACTTTTAGAATCGTAGAGCACTTATACACAGAGCTCCCTCTCACTGTCCTAAGGAAGTGAACAGATTTGGATAGTAAGGGTTAGTTGCATTTGCTGAAGGAGTGAAGAGTGAGGATACTGCCTGCATTTTTCATAATTTTTCCATTATACTTAAACCATGTACAAATAGTGCACAGATGTTTAGTGTCAGAGTCAATTGTTTGGCTGTGCATTTGTTACAAAGTTCAGACTTCACAGCTGAAAGGGAGCCAGTTCTTTATCTGGGCAATGTTTATCTTGGAACAAGGTTCAGAAATGGAAACTTGAAACACTACTCCTAAAATTAATACTAACCATCACCCACTTTCCCTTATAGGCAGACCTGGATTTTCAGAAAGTTTTCTAAAAACCTCCATTTATTTCAAGTGTATATAAATTAGATAATTTTGAATTAGAAGATTTTATAGAGAGGTTTTCATAAATGTACCCAAATTTGTTGTTAGTACTCATTCCTTTTGGCATGTCAGGTAGGGGTGACTTCTCTTATGCCAATTCATAAGTAATCCTTCCAATTTACAAGGTTTGAGCAGAAGTCGAAGCCTAGTTAATAAACTTGACTCTGCCACTTGGCAGCTGAGTGGCGCCTCTAAGCTTCAGTTTCCTCATGTGTCAAATGAGGAAAGTAATAAATGCACATGGTGCTTTATGAGAGTTGTTATAATGGTCAATTTTAAGCAAACTGACCACACAAGTAGGTTCTTTTTTTTTTTTTTTTTTTTTTTTTAAGATAAGTAATACTAGGTTCTCAAAGACAGTCATTTATTCCAAGCACAAGATGAAATTAGTTTTCTCCAAAAAAAAAAAAAAAAAGGTATAGAAGTTTGCTAATATTTCATGTAACACTAAGCTAGAGTGATGTTTCATGGCGGGTAGTGAGGAAGACTGGATTTGCATGGCAAGATGAAATGTGCTGTATAAAAATGTATCCATACCTTGAATTAAGGAAGCACTTGTCCATTTCTTAGAAATGATTCACTTATAAAGTATCAAACTGATACGGCATTTAATGGTACATGAGTTTTTGAACTAATGGTTTAAGGTAAAAGTTACCAACTTTAGTTATTAAAATGAATACAGTTTACAATTTATAATATGGCAAGAGTCAGAATTTATCTACTTAGAGATAACTCAAACACAATTCAGAAGCTAAGCAGGTTCTTAAAATTACAGGTGCCTACAAACTGCCTGAATTTTTGTCTTTGCTAGTTTCACCTTGCACTGCTAGAAAGAAGCAACATCAGTCAGTATGTCATTCTTCAACATTTAATGGTGCCACAGGGTTAAATAATGGTCTTACTTTTTTGGCCTGAATTTTGCCAAAATTAGCTTCAAACTCTTTTTTTGATCCATTTAGATTTGCCAGATGTCCATCCTTTATTCTGTAGCCTAAGGAATTGAGTTTCCTTATCCTATACTGTACTATTTGTGGTGTTAATTCAAGAACCATTGGCGTCTCTTTTATCTGAGCTACGGAAATTCCTTCTTTCAATAATCCTTGCATTCTCTCTTCTAAAACTGGAACAGAATAATATAAAAGGGCAGGACATTTCAAAACTAATTCCTTCAGGTCATGATCTGTGCATTTAAAAGCATTTTTAGAGAAGGAAATGCTATTCTGTATACTTCTTGGGCAAAGTTGAAAAAGAAATCCTTTGAGTTTGGACAGAAGCTGGAGAATTTCAAAGTTTGTGAAACCCTGCTCCTGGAGAAATTCTAGTGTTTCCTTTATAGCTGCGGGAGAATTTAACAAAATAAATGTGTTTTGGCTTAACAGTTTTAGTAGCCAAACTTTCATGTTGGCCTCAGAACCACCTACAGCTAGATAGCTCTCCTGGAGAATTCTTATCATTTGCTTATTCTTCTCAACAGGATTATGAAAAATATTAGATGCAGTTGTCAAAAGTCTGCTAATGACCACATTTTTTAGTCCCAACTCTTGAAAGAACAGAACATTCAGCTTCTGGTTCTCTTGGTCTTTAACAGTAAAGAAAGATTCTGGAAACTGCTCTATTAACTTGATTAACTCTTCCTCATTTTTGCAGACTAACTGCCAGAGTTTTCTCTGGGTGTTAACAGTGGTTGGACTACAAACAATTGCTTCCGGGCAGCGTTCCAAAATACTGGCTACAGCAGTCTCATCGGCACCTAGTTCTTGTAAAATATTCACAATTTCTTCAACATAGGTTTTATCCTCTAAAAGTACCCATCCTTTCAATCTACGAATTTTCCTAATGTCAACTGAAAATTTATAGAGCATTTCCACTGTTCTTGTATTTTCTTTGCTTGACAGTCTATCAGTTGTGTAGGTGAAGCATGCTATGAAAGGTCTATATTTTGGAGTTGATGGCATCTTTCTGAAAGAACACAGCCTACAGGGCTGGGATCTCATCAGCAGCTTCCACAACATGGCTGCAATCCTCTAGCTAGTTTCCACCGTCCTGGGACTCAAATGGACTCATTCTATCTGTAAAAAAGAAAATAAAGGTTTTTAGTATAAGGGTGTTGACTTTCAGAACACATATACTTACAAATTTGAGCTAAGTAGGGAAATAAGGTGGATTTAAATTAGACGAAAACTACTCGTGTAATATTTTAAAAAATCTTCCTAAATAATTAATTGAAGTAATTGTAATACACTTCTCCGTACTTTGACATCTTATACTTTGTAAATACATTGTGGAGTTACTTCCATTTTACAGATGAGCAGCAAGACCAGAGTTCAAAGGTTCACAGACCTCAAATGTTATTTTCATACCAATTCCCTTTCCCACAATTTATTTTTTTTAAGAGGCATCTATTATGCACACACACAAACAAACATGTTTTTTTGAAATGTTTTATATTATTAAGTTGATGTTTACCTGAAGCAGATAAAGGGGGCGAGGGAAAGGGTCATCTCTAATTTTATATTTCAGAGTAAATATTTTGCTGAATAAGTATCACCCAAAATGGGCCAATTATTTTATTTTAAATGAGTTAATAAATGGAGTGTGTGTGTGTGTGTATGTATGTTTAGAATTATGTGAACAAAACTCTTTTTTATAAATCCAGAATTAAAATAATTTGTAATTCCAGCACCACTTTGGGATGCTGAGGCGGGCAGATCACCTGAGGTTGTGAGTTCTAGACTTGGTAACATGGTGAAACCCTGTCTCTACTAAAAATACAAAAATTAGCTGGGTGTGGTGGTGGTTACCTGTAATCCCTAGCCAAGTAAAATGAAAAAATGCCACATGACTGTTCCTGTGGTGCCATGGGAAATCAGGTCAGCTGCAGAATGGTGACTGTAATTTTAGAACAGTATAATCAGCTATCTACTTGACATCTTTAGGTATCTTAAGATGGCTATACTGTGTCTGACACATTAATAGTCTTTGCCTCTGGAGGGGCAGCAAAACACCCCCATCCTGTTAGGGTCGTGACTGGACCCGAGAATTAAACAGACATAAGATACATTAACAGGAGAAAAACATAAAATTTAGTTAATGCAAGTTTATGTGGCATGGGAGCCCTAGTATGGAATTGAAGACCCGAAAAAGCAGTTAGAGTCAGTTATTTATGTACTGAGTTGCACAAAAAGTAGGAAGCTCCGAAAAAGCAACTGAAACATGGGGAGATTTAAAAGAAAATTTAACAAGGACCGTGCAGAATTCTTTTGGTATCAATTTCTCATCCTTGAGGTTAAGGATGTTACTCCTTTTGGTATAGGGAGGGTATCTTTCACATGGGAACAGAAGAAAAGTCAGATCTTACACCTGCTGTTTTTCAGGTGCCTTTAATTCAAAATGGTCCGTATATCAGGGTGGTATCATGAACTCTACCACTATTTCTTTTGTCTCTGGTAACGAAAATACATCTGGTTTGTTTTACTACCTGAGAATGTTCTAAGTGTCTCAGTCTTGCCACAGACGTGTGTAGTACAGGTCAATTTAGCCTGTTGGCAGCCTTCCCTCATTCTTTATACATGTGAAAGTAAAGCAGAAAGCAGCCATTTCCAATCCCTGACTCTAATTTAAATGCCCTTGCCATGTATGCTCGGGACTCTTTACTTTCAGCCCTGTCCTAAGTCATCCAAATACATGATTACTCTATTAGGAAAATTAGGTACTCTTTCCATTTTGGTTTCCTATTTTGGTTTAGCTCATTGTGAGTGCCTAAGGAGGCTAAAATAATTGTACACATAGCTTGTTTTAGTAGTTCAACCAGAAATTTCTTCAGATAATTCCTAATACTGTAAGCCAAGATTAAAATATTATTTTAAAAATTTCTAAGAAGACCATCAACTTTAACAGGAAGGAGGAGGCACAGCATGAAGCAGCACAGGGAGACTGGGGCTGGGATCCTGCTCCCCATTCCTGGTTGTGTGACGCCACAGGCTCAGGCTGCACACCTGTCCCCCATGTCAGGAAGGAGCGTGGGGTGCTGCCAACTACCCCCACCCAATCCTGCCTCTAGTTTAGGGGGCAGCAGATAAGACAGCAGTGATTAGAAGAGTACCTCACTATGAGTATGAGATTCGATGAGTATTACTAGCAGCAATCTGTGAAATAGAACATAATCTATGCCTTATAGGAAAACTCTGTAAGGGTTAAAATGCATATCAAGTACTTTGGACACTGCCTGGTACATAGTAAAATTTCTGGAGCTAAAAGTCTTGTATGACTTTAAATTGTATTTTAGACAGAAATACCCATACATATTTAGGATCTTTAGCTCTTCTTGTTACATTGATCCTTTTATCTTTATGTAATATCCTTCTTTGCTTCTTTTGATCTTTGTTGCTTTGAAGTCTATCTTATCAGCAAAAATTGCAACTCCTGCTTTCTATTTATTTATTTTTGCTCTCCATTTGGTTGGTAAATTTTTCTCCATCCCTTTGAGTCTTTGTGTATCCTTGCATGTAAGATGGATCTGGATGTAGCATACCAATGGGTCTTGGCTTTTTTTGCCTGTCTGTGTCTTTGGATTGAGGGATTTAGTCGATTTAAATTTAGAATTAATAATGATATATATGAGTTTGATGCTGTCATTTAATGTTGGCTGGCTGTTTTGCCCATTAATTGATGCAATTTCTTAATTATGTTGATGTTCTTTATTTTTTGGCATTTTTTAGAAAGGCTGATACTGGTTGTTCCTTTCTATTTGTAGTGGTTCTTTCAGAAGCTCTTGTAAAGCAGGCCTGGTGGTGATGAAATCTCTGAGTGCTTGCTTGTTCACAAAAGATTTTATTTTTCCTTCGCTTATGAAGCTTAGTTTGGCTGGATGTAAAATTCTGGGTTGAAAATTCTTTTCTTTAAGGATGTTGAATATTGGCCCCCACTCTCTTCTGTTTTGTAGGGTTTCTGCTGAGAGATCTGCTATGAATCTGATGGCCTTCCCTTTATGGGTAACCTGACCTTTCTCTCTGGCTGCCCTCAGTATTTTCTCTTTCATTTCAACCCTGGTGAATCTGGTGATTATGTGCCTTGAGGTTGGTCTTCTTGAGGAATATCTTTGTGGTGTTCTCTGTATTACCTGGAGTTGAATATTGTCCTGCCTTGCTAGGTTGGGAAAGTTTTCCTGAATAATATCCTGAAGCGTATTTTCCAGCTTGGATTGATTCTCTTCGTCATATTCAGGTACACCTATCGTGATTTTTGCTATACGCTGAATATATGTCCACATTTCATATGCTTTTCCTTTAGGATGAATTCCTAGATTTCCTGACTGAAGAGATGTGTGAACACTTGGAAAGCGAAGCTGCTAAATTTCCTGTCAAGAGAAACTATCTCCATTGACATTCTCACAGGCAGTATGAGTGATTCTCTCATCAGTTTTTATTTTGATATGTGAAAAATGATACGACACTAATTTCTTTTTATTATTGATGAGGGTGATGTTTCATAATAAACTATTTTGGTCACCTTTATTTCCTTTTGTGAATCAACTATTCCTGCCTTTTAAAACTGCGATTGTGGCTGGGCATGGTGGTGCATGCCTGTAATATCAACACTTTGGGAGGCCAAGGTGGGCGGATCACGAGGTGAGAAGATGGAGACCTTCCTGGCTAACAAGGTGAAACTCCGTCTCTACTAAAAATACAAAAAATTAGCTGGCCATGATAGCACGTGCCTGTAGTCCCAGCCACTTGGGAGGCTGGGGCACGAGAATCACTTGAACCCAGGAGGCAGAGGTTGCAGTAAGCCGAGATCATGCCACTGCACTCCAGCCTGGGTGACAGAGTGAGACTCTGTCTCAAAAAAAAAAAAAAAAAAGGAGAAAAACTGCTATCGTTCTGCTTTTTAAAAATTAACTTGTGCAGCCGGGCACAGTGGATCATGCTTGTATAATCCCAGCACTTTGCACAGATCATCAGGTCAGGAGTTCGAGATCAGCCTTCCAATATGATGAAATTCCATTTCTACTAAAAATATACAAAAATTAGCCAGGTGTGGTGGCGTGTGTCTGTAGTCCCAGCTACTTGGGAGGCTGAGGCAGGGGAATCGCTTGAACCTGGGAGGCAGAGGTTGCAGTGAGCCAAGATCATGTCACTGTACTGGGTGACAGAGTGAGACTCCAACTCAAAAAACAAAAAAATTTATTTGATATAATCTCATTTTTGGAAATATTTTCTTGAGCTTATTTTCAGTTGCTGATGGTATAATTCAGCATACCAAAGTAGCCACTTTTTTTATTGTGGTAAATAAGATAGAAATAAAAAATTTACCATTTAATCTATTTTCAAGTGTACCATTCAGTGGCTTAAAGTACATTCACAATGTTGTACCATATTTACCACTGTCTGAAACACATCAACTCTGTCTCTGTACCCATTAAACAGTAACTCTCCATTCCCTCTTCCCTGTAGACACCAGTTACCTCTATTTTACTTTCTGTCTCTATGAATTTGCCTATTCTAGGTACTTTGTATATGTGGGGTCATATAATATTTGTCTTTTTGTGTCTGGCTTATTTCACTTAGCATAATCTTATCAAAGCTCATCCATATTATAGCATCTGTTAGAACAAAGCAGTTAATTTCACATTGTCAAAGGAAGGTCAGGGAAGTTTTCCTTTATGAGTCTTACTGCTTTTAAGTACCAGATGGTCAGTAAAAATTCATCCATATTTCCTTCCATATTTTTGTTTGAATTTTAAAACTTAGCTCCTTAAGTTCATTTGAAATTTCTGGGTGTTAGCGGAGAATCTAAACAGATTTTATCAATAGGTTACTTCTCTCTAAGTACCATTTTCTGAACAACCCTTTCCTTCCCCATGGCTTATGATGCCTCCTTTATCATATGTTAAATGTAGCTTTTGTCTCTAGTTAGCCTCCATCCTCATCCCCTTACTTTGCAATTCCCCGAAGGAGCCAAGAGGCTCATTTCTGGTCTTTGCTGCATACTTACTCCCCCTGCCAGACCATCCTCAAAGAAGCTCTGGTTGACTCACACTTCCACACTTCCCACCAACTACCTGAAATCTTCTCAACTCATATGTCTGGCCTCCCGCCTACCTCCATACTCACCCTCACTCAAAACCAGTGCCCTTACCTCCAATCTGTACAAAGAAAGGAGAGCAGCTCCTCTCAGCAGACATAAAGCTGTCACTAGCTCCCCTTCCCTACAGTTACACCTTTCATTATCCAGCGTCGTCCCTGCTCCTGTGCTGAGCCCAGCCTCTCTGGCCTGAGAACTCTCAAGCCTTTCTTTCCAAGTGTTCACTCCTTCAGCTGTATCCTCCTCTGATGCTCCAGCCATCACTCCACTGCTCTTCCTCTCCTTGCCCAAACCCTCTCTCTCTCCACTGCTCTTCCTCTCCATGCCCAAATCCTCTCTCTCTCTCTTGCCCTCAGCTAATTGCTGCGGATCCCTCTTTCTCTCCATTTCCAATTCTACTTATATAGCTTGCAATAAAGATAACTTCCATGTGGTTATGGACAATGAGGAGTTTTCATTCTTTTTTTTTTTTAAAACAGGGTTTCACTCTGTCGTCCAGGCTTGGAGTGCAGTGGCACGATCATGGCTCACAATAGCCTCAACCTCCCTGGGCTCAGGTGATCCTTCCTCTCAGCCTCCCAAGTAGCCAGGACTACAGGTACATGCCACTACATCTAGCTAAATTTTTTGTATTTTTTGTAGATATGGGGTTTCACAATGTTTCCAGGCTGCTCTTGAACTCCTGAGCTCAAGCAATCTGCCCACCTTGGTATCCCAAAGTGTTGAGATTACAGGCGTAATATGGTTTGGCTGTGTCCCCATCCAAACCTTGAATTATAGCTCCCATAAGTCCGTTGTGTTGTGGGAGAAACCCACTGGGAGATAACTGAATCATGGGGGCGGCTTCCCCCATACTGTTCTCATGGTAGTAAGTCTCATGAGATCTGATGGTTTTATAAGGGGAAACCCCTTTCTCCTGGCTCTCACTTCTTTTCTTGTCTGCTGCCATGTGAGATGTACTTTTCGCCTTCTGCCATGATTGTGAGGCCTCCCCAAGCACGTGGCACTGTATGTCCATTAAACCTCTTTCTTTTGTAAATTGCCCAGTCTCAGGTATGTCTTTATCAGCAGCAAGAAAAAGGACTAATACAAGGCATGCAACCACCACACCCAGCCTTCCTTATCTCTTTTGACCTCTGCAGCTTTTAGCAGAGTTGACCACTCATTTGATTCTCTCATTTGACTTCCTGGACACCCCACATTTTTAGTTCTTTTCCCTTTCTATACTTCTGGCCACCTTCTATCTGTCTTCACTGCAGGCTCACCTTCAAGGCTTGGTTCTAGCCCTCTCTTCTTCTTACTTTACAGTCTCTCCCCACAGATCTTGTCCTCATCCAGATATTCAGTTAATCCACTTGGGGTTCTTTCCAACTTCTTCTCAAAATGTGATCTTGTCAGCGGCCTGCAATAAACTTTCCAATGGCATTTTAGGAAAAAGACAAAATAAAATAAAACATAGAACTGCCTTACCACGGCCTGCATGGCCTCTTTGGGTTCTGCCACCTCCCTCATTCCCATTTCCCTCTCCTGCACCAGCTGAATTTGCTTCCTGTCAGTCCCTGGCGCTCTACCGGTTTCTACTATGTGGTCTTTGAAGACTGTGGGCCAGACTCCATGCCCAAAATGCTCCAACTCTTAGGCCTAAGTGTCACTTTCTCAAGGAAACTTTTCTAACCTTCATGAATACGTGAAGCCCCCTGTCCCCAGTATAGGCTTTCATGGCACCATGGACTTCTACACTTGTGCACAAGTGGGACAACAGCTGCAGCTGTTTATGTGTTGTTTCTGTCTCAACACTCCATATGGTCAGAGACTGTTCACTACAGTGTTCCAATGAACTGCTTCCCTACCCTTCATCCAGCTGCCTTCACTTCCTCTAGGAGGCATTCCTGGGCAGGTGGCCTCCTGTGTGCTCTTCCACAGCACCCTGCTCCGGACCCTACTGCAGCACTTATGCTCTTACAAGTTCTTCATTCATCCAACCAATAGGAATTTTGTTGGAAGTTTAAGCTGTGTGTCAGGCATACTAGGCACAGGTCTTCGGCTAAAACACTTCTTCATACCTCTGTTTGGATCACAGACCAATTGAGAATCTGAGAGTCAGAATCTCTTTCCAGAAGAAAAGACCCACACTCACAATATTTCACAAATGATTTTAGCAGGATTCATGGACACCCTGCAGCCCAGCCATGAACAACTTGCACTAGATTTATAAGCATTGGGAGAGCAGGAACTGCACAGTGTTCTGCTTTATTTCCTGCACCTGGCAAATAACTCGTTCCACAAAGGGGCAAAATCAGAATTTGCCGGATGAAGCTGAGTGAACAAGTGGATGTGGTAACTTAATGCAGTGGGTAAAACTGGGTTACCGGAGCCAGACTGCCTGCTCTCTGGACAATAGTTGTGTTGTGACTTGAGGAATTTACTTCACCTCTCTGAGCCTCAGTTTGGCATCAGGAAAATGGTGACACTATCTCCTTGGTGACTACAAAGATCAATACCACAAATCACTTAGAATATGCAGAAAACTCTTCACATACACTAAATCATTAAATGATCACAACAACCCATTTTAAAGATGAAACAGATGCAGGTAAAGGAATTTGCCCAAGGTTGCTTAGCTAAAAAACGGGAGAATTTGGATTCAAACCAAATTCTTGGCTTGGCTCCAGAGTCCTGTGCCCCACATATAGTAATGCTTTTGGTAAATGTTAAATCACCATGTGGGCTGTTCTCGGATGCTTGTTTCTTAAGCATTTTTGAGGAGTGAAATTCACTTCTGTAATACACACAGTTAGGGTTAGTATGGTCTTCTCTACACCACCACCGGTTTCAATAAAGTTCTGATTTTGTAACACGTATGCCCTGTTGCCAGTTTCAAACTGACCAATGTTCATAAGCAAGGAAAAGCGAGGGTCCACGGAAGATCTCCGGGACTGATCAAAAGGCCGCACATTCACTGTGGGGCCTCCGCTTTTCCAGAGAAACCCAGCAGGCTGAGCTGAGCGCCTGGCGAGGCGTGGGATTTTGCTGAGGGCGGCTCCGACCCCTGCCTCAGCGTCGCTGGTGAGGAACGCGCCCAGAAACAGAGGAAGGGGAGGACTCACCCGTCGGCGTTAGCTCTAAGCGAGGCACAGGGAGTCCCGAGGGCCAGGCCCTGTCCTTCCCTCTCTCTCCGGCCAGCCTCCCCTGTGGTCCACCGTCTTCCTGAGGCCTGGAACCTGGGTCCCAGTCCTGGGTCCCAAGAGGCTCTAGGCGGCCCTCGGCAGCCCCAACCAAGCCACGCCCCCCTTCACCTTCACCCACGGCCAATGAGGGGTCGGGAGATGAGCGCCCCCCCGAAGGCACGCCCCCGCGCCCCAGCGTAGCCAATCAGAACGCGGGACACAGCTACGCGCCCCTTCCCGCACCAAGAGGGCGGGTGGAGTGGCAAGCGATTTTCTTGGGAGCCGCATCCGGCATTTTCACACCCTTTCCTTCTCAGCATTTTAGGAAACGGAGTTCCAGTCGCTTTGCCGCTTAGAAAATGTAAAAAAAAAAAGTAGAAACAGAAACTGCTACATCTTTAAGACAGAGCCAATCTTATTCCCAAAATCATTCAAAATTCAAAACTATTCCCTAAATAATCCAATTAGGTAAAGAACCAACTTACAAATGTTTTTTTTTTTTAAAAAACCAAAAGTTATTGAAACACATCTAAACTCTTCCCCGCCCCTACCCTACCACAGCAGTTAGCGACTAATTCGTCTTTAAAAGCTATCTCCTTTCTCCCACTCCTTGCTACCTTCACCTAAACACATACCTTTTCTGATAAACTGCTCCGTGGTTTCTATTCTAATTATTACCAGTGATGCTTAACCTCATACACTAAACACATTAATTTCTCCATAAAGCCGGGCTCAATGTCTCTCTAATTTATGTTCACATTTATCCATCCAACCATTTATCAAGCATGTTGAAACAGTAATGAGAAGATAGAGGGGGAATAAAACACATTCCCGGTCCTTATGGGAGTTTACATTCTAGTGGGGGGCAAAGACATTAACAACTAATAACGTGACTAATCACACCTAGAGTTAAGTGTTATCGAGGACAGGGTGCCCTGATTGGGCCTAGTGGTTCCGTTTGTGTGGAGTTAGGAAAACTGGTTTTCCCAGGCTGGAGGTCCCTGCTGTCAGGAATTCATAGCACACTGGGCACAGTTCTGCCATAATTGGCAGCACGGGCATACTTAGACTACCATCGCACTCCGTGGAGTGAATTCCTTGAGGCTACTGATTATTTTTCTGTGAACAATGCTCGGCACACAGTAAATGTTAATTAAATCTTTCTAGTCTCAGTATTCAGTTTAGGCTCAACAGGCTTTACTGAGAGAGGCTCAGTATTTTAACTCCACAGAGTAGCAGCAAGAATCCTGGCTCCTCAAGATCAACTCTGATTTCTAGGATATTCTGGAGAGATCTGAGCAACTCATGTGTACTGCGGGGGGCTGGGGGGGAGGTGTCTGTCCAGCAACCCTTCTCTGAGTTACCTGTATATAAAAACTCTATGATGCATAGATTTATTGCATACTTTTCCCTGAAATAAAACAATTAGGGGTCCAGACTAACCAAAGTGTGTCATTTGCACTTCGGAAAAGGAAATTAGGATACAGAAAATAGAAGGAAGCTGAGGAATGTAAACTCAGGACTTAGAACTGCAAGCTGCCATCACTGGTCAGGAGGGAGGGAGCGGAAATGGGCACCAGGGTGCTGGAAGCACGTATTACATACGGCTCCACATAATTGTGTGAGGAATTACAATAACCCTAGCATTGTTAATAAAAACTCGAAACTGACAAATCAGTTATGCCAATTGTATTAAATAAATGCTACTCAAAGTTTTTTCCAGCCCAAATATTTAAACAGTGCATTTCTAGGACCACATAATCAGAAAAAAAAAAAAAAAACCTTGAATGAAGAAAAACGGAAAAGAACTTACAATTATGTTATTATGTACAAGAAAATTACAAACACATTTGAATTGTGGGAAGATTCTGATATTTCTAGTATGAAAGGGAAGCATTAAAAATACTGATAGTCATTTATATCTCAAATTTACTAATTTATTTTAAGCAAATGTGAAAAACATAAGGACTCTGCACAGGTTCATTAAAAACCCTGGTTCTCTCAATATAATTTTTCCAAGTTGTCAGTACAGTTTTTGGCAATAAGAATTGAAGAAGTGGCTGGGTGTGGTGGCTCACGCCTGTGGTCCCGGCACTTTGGGAGGCTGAGGCGGGTGAATCACGAGGTCAAGAATTCAAGACCAGCCTGGCCAAAATGGTGAAACCCTGTCTCTACTAAAATTACGAAAATTAGCCAGACATGGTGGCGGGTGCCTGTAATCCCAGCTACTTGGGAGACTGAAGTAGAGAACTGCTTGAACCTGGGAGGCAGAGGCCGCAATGAGCCAAGATCGCGCCACTGCACTCCAGCCTGAGCTGTCTCAGGAAAAAAAAAAAAAAAAAAAGAATTGAAGAAGTATTTGTTAAATGAGTAAAATGTCTTAAATCCCTCAACCACAAGTAGGATTTCTAGTTACGGGGAGAATACTGTATTTGAACACAGTGTATGTGCTCAAGTAGAGCACAATGATCAATGCCTTTCCTTTTCCTTTTAGTGATTTTGACAATTTATACCAAACTGAAAAAAAAACTTTTCAAAAAGCTCCCTTAAAAATAAAACAAAATCCCCTTACATTTACAAATAGTCTACCAGCGCGTGTTCTTTTACTAAAATGCTTATTTATTCACACTAAAACTGAATCTTTGAGCTCCCGGACAGTGATGGTAAATCTCAGGTCTATGAATTTCTCAACTCTGCACTGTACAGCCAGGTCCAAAGAGTAGGATGTGAGGTACAGTTACGATGAAAAACAATTAAAATATTACTTTAACAATGATGAAAAAAGAACGATAAAACACAGGATTTTTATTTTTTCTCAGTAATGGATTTTCCCCCCCACCACTGAGACAAGGTCTCACCCTGTCATCCAGGCTAGAGTGCACCATGGTTCACTACAGCCTCAAACCCCCAGATCAAGCCATCCTCCCACCTCAGCCTCTCAAGTAGCTGGGACGTCAGGTGCATACCACCACACCTGCCTAATTTTTTTTTTCTTTTGTAGAGATGAGGTCCCAAGATGTTGTTCAGGTTAATCTTAAACTCCAGGTCTCAAGTGATCATCCTGCTTCAGTCTCCCTAAGTGCTAGAATTACAGGCATGAGCCACTGTGCCTGGTGTTCTTTACTACATATTTAATTTTTATATTAATTTTTTTAAAAATAGAGATGGGGTCTTGCTAAGTCTCCAGGGCGGGTCTCAAACTCTGGACTTAAATGATCCTCCTGCCTCAACCCCACAAAGTGCTGGAATTATAGGCATGAGCCACCACACCCAGCTCAGATGAGGTCTTGCTCTGTCCACCCAGTCTGGAGTACAGTGGCATGATCACAGCTCACTGCAGCCTCAGCCTCCTGGGATTAAGCATGGGCTTAAGTGATCTTCCCACCTCAGCCTCCAAAAGTGCTGGGATTATAGGCTTGAGCCACACCACACCCAGCCTCAGTAATGGAATTTACTGATCATTGTTAATTCAACTAACCAGGATATTTTAAAAACTGCTTATCATCTAAAATGTTAATGTTTCTGTATTTTTGACTCAATTTTTTAATCTTTGGCTATCTTTAAACATAACTATCATACTAAATATCTATCACGACTAATGATGGGAAAATGAAAAGCCAGGTTGTAATTCAGAATCGCAAGAACTAGCCTACTAGAGAATAGTAAAAGGATAATAACAATAGTAATAAAAATAATGGCAGCCAGCCAGAGCCGTGGCACACAGCTATGCAGACTGTGCACTGTACACACCAGGGGGGTGACACAGCATGGCAGCACTGTGGCTAACATTTACCGAGTACCCTATCACATGCCAGCTCATAAGCATGGAACTGAACTACAAGGCAGATATTACCTTTACCCCCATTTTATAGATGAGAAGAAAGAAGGCACAGAAAGTTAAACTTGCTCAAGATCTCAACACTAATGAATGGCAGAACTGGACATTTGACTCTAGAGCTCAGTCTATTGATTGCCAGCCCATACTGCCTGATTTATGGTTACAAATGCCATTACTTGAAAAAAATCCCTTTGGTTTTACATCTTTCTTGCATATAATTTTGAAAAATACTGTTTAACTAAACATATGGTAGTTGTTCCTTCTTTCAAAATGGTCATGTGGTTTATAGAATCTCTTTGTAATTTGTAATCATATATCACCCAGCAATGTTCTCTTCCTTACCAAAAAGAAAAAAAAAAAAAAACAAAAAACCACATACACAAGATTTCATATTTGCACATACTTTAATAACAAGGTCATTTTAGTAATAACAAAGAAACAGAGACAAAGAGAACTTAACACATAAATTAACACAACACAAACTTCTACAAGTTTGGGTCAAAAAAGGTTTACATGAAAGTTGAAAACATATACTGTCTGTGACAGGCTACAATACCAATTTTGATTATGCATGTTATCTAAAACATTATTATCAAAGAGTGCAAAGTTAGATCAAACAACAATGTCAAGAAAATTCTGTCCTAAAATTTTAACAAAGTCTTTTAAGAAAGTCTAAAAACCTCCTTTTTTACCACTAACTGTCAAAACTTTGAGTTTTATATCAGAATATCAATTTGTCATTTTAACTTTTACCATACATGAAAAATTATCAAAAATATACTGATGGTTCTATACTAATTGTGACTATTTATATTTACATTAAGCAAATTATCTTGCCAAGTTCTTTATATACAAATTACCATTTGTCTTCTGTGAAATTCATTAAAAAGTTAAAAACCACAGAAATGTCATTTGAAACAACATATTTCAGTATGTAACTGCTTTCCATCAATGAAGAATATTTTTAAATAACTTAATTGAAAAGTACTGAACTCCTCACCAATTTCAGCTGCAACAGTATTCCTCCTGAATGTTTTCTGTGATTTAAGGGGTGGAAAAAAACTAGGTAAAGCTTGATTGCAAATAATTCAACGACAAAAATGTTATGAGTGTTTATTGATCTTATCTTCAAGATATTTATAGTCTAATTAGGTTGGCATAAAAAACTAAGCAATAAAAATGTAAATAGTGTAAGATAACTGAAGAAACAAAAAGTTTTTAAAAACTGGCAAATGTGCCATATAAATACTTTTCATATTAATTTAAATCACAGAATGGCATCCCAAAGCCAATTAAATTGAATGCAGGCAAGGCTTTCTCATACTTAGGGCCAGCATTTAGGAAATTTTAAACTATTCCCAAATTGGAAATAATTTAGATTTTAGAAGCATCACAACAGATAAAAGAAATTTATAAACATTTAAGAGGCAATGATTTGGGGGAAAGTTTATAAAAAAAAAGCTTATATTAATGTCACTAAAATAAAGAGGCCACTTTGTTTTAGACTCAGTTACATAACAAGAAAATGAAAAAACTGTTCAAGAAAAAGCTTGATCACAAAATCAACATTTTTAATTTAAAGAGATTGATTCAGATGACTATAAAACTGGCACAACAATTTGTCCAGTACAGATGCATCTCTCTTGGCCAAAAATTAACTGTTTCTGTAACAACTGCTTAAAAATTAATGCCTCATGATTTTCTAGTTTGAACATAGAGATTTGCTCCATTTTTGAAATTATCTTAATTTATGTTATATGCTCTACTAAAGCAAGAAATAAAGCTCTAAAATATTTACCTAATTAGTGCTCTGTCTCTGGACTTTAGGACCAATACTCTGTGAGTCCTCTTCCTGACTAGGACGTTTCCCACCACTGAGACCAGTGCTCATGGAGCTTCTTCCTGCATATTTTAAAAATGTAAATTTAAGATAGGAAAAGGAAAAAGAACAGTATGCTCGAATGCTTCATTCTTACCTTGCTTCAACAGGTGAGTCTGCTGAGTGTCGCCATGAGCACAATGTAAAATACCACTCCCTTGAGAGCAACCTGTTAGTATTTAAAACAGCAAAATTACATTAAATAAAATCCAAGATGTATATATTATTAAGACTACAAATCCAACTTTTAATGCCTGTACTTAAGGTCATTTATATGCTTTTAAGACTAAATCTCAATCTTCCTACGAACCAAAAATCACATGCCTAAATCAGGAAAACAAATTTAGGCTCATATAAAAATGTTAACAGTTCAAAGGCAAAATCACTAATAATCATTTTCTAAAAAACGTTTCTTTACTAGATGACAATTTAAAACTTGACCATGAAGATAAAACATCCTTCCTTCGCTCTTGTCCCTTTTCCCACACTTTTCCTTCAGAGCCCCTCCAAACATATTTCCTTGAGGATAAGGGAGTAAGAGCCTGCCCGAGAGAGTTAATTCAAATCACACGATAAGCAGAAGACACAGACTTTGTGGCAGTTACCTAGCCTGAGCAATCATATCAACCCTTCCAAAAACCAACATGATTATAGGAAAATAGATTGGCTAGAACAGAGAAGTATGTTTTAGGGAAACATTTTCATCAGTGTGTCCAAATTATGGAAAAATACGAGCATTCTGGACCTATTCATGAGAAGGTGGATAGGCCAACAACTTATGGGCTGAACAAGATTGTGTACTTACTTTAATTTTAATTTTATGCTCATCAGTTTTCTCTGGGTAAAGAATAAAGTTCTTTAGGTATCAAAGTGGGCAAGTGGATGTCCTGATCAGGAATGACACCTTGCATCACTAGAAAGGAATATCTCTACCATAAATTAATAAACTAGGGTTGTTTATTGACATTTTATTTCTTATTTTTAAAAAATTTCTAGTCTTTCATTCACAGCATAGTCACCTCTAATTATACTAAAAACATTCAATTTTTGGGCTTGCAGTGCTGAAAGTCAGACCCTTTACTATCGGAAATTTACCACTAAATGGTAATACCCCTGGTCTTACCATCCATAGGCCTTCTTCTAGTAATGGTACCTATTGCCACGCTATACTGTACAACACTATTTAAAACTTCACACAATTCTGAATATACTTAATGCCCCTGAACTGTATACTTAAAAATGGTTAAAATGGTAAGTTTTAGGTCATGTACATTTTACCAGACTAAAAAGTCAACAAGTACATATTAAAGTATCACATTTAGTTATACCTTATACATTTTATTTCTTTTTATCTTATACATTTGCTAAGTGCCTCTTTATGCTAGGGGGTCTATCCAGGAACTAGAGATGTGACTATTACTGAGACATGGTTTGCCTTTAAGGGATTTACAGTCTAGTAGTAGACAAATAAAATCATAAAGTACAAAAAAGTGTTATTAGGTGCTGGGATGGATGTTTGTACAGGATATGGTGGGGACTCTAAAGAAGGAAAGATCAATTTTACTGGAAGATTCACAGAGGTGTTTTTTAATCATAAACTAGTCATCTTAGTTTGATTTTCTCAAGTTCATCAATTCTATTCCTTCTTTTTGAACTAAGATAAAAATTGAGAATAATCTCAAAGCAAAATATTGAGCAAAAGCAGCCACACACAAAAAAGAATACAAACTACATTACTCAATTTCTGTAAAGTTAAAAAATGAACAAAACTATATTATTAGAAATCAGGAGAGTGATTACCACTTGGGAGGAGGGGAGAAATTAATAAGCTTAATAAATATATTGGGGATTTCCTTAAGATGGCATTTTATTTCTGTAGAGATAAAGATCCTGACTTCTGACTCCCTAAATTCTTGAATACCACGATAGCCTATGTCTCTACAAAATGTAGCCAATTATAATTTCATGGGAATAACAGTGCAAAGACAATGAGTACAGAACAGAGCTTTGCTGATCAACTGATTTGTTACTAGAAATGTCACTCAAAAAAACCAGAAATCCTCATATTCGTAGGTCTTCAGGGTCATTAGAGCAGTTAAATTTCAAAATGCCAAGAGTATACAAAATGGAAACCTTAAGGCCAGGCACGGTGGCTCACACCTGTAAATCCCAGCACTTTGGGAAGCTGATGCAGGCAGAATACCTGAGGTCAGGAGCTTGAGACCAGCCTGTCCAATACGGTGAAACCCCATCTCTACTAAAAATACAAAATTCGTGGAGCATGGTGGTGCATGCCTATAATCCCAGCTACTTGGTAGGCTGAAGCAGGAGAATCGCTTGAACCCAGGAGGTGGAGCCTGCAGTGAGCTGAGATCACACCACTGCACTCCAGTCTGGGCAACAACAGCAAAACTCAGTCTCAAAAAAAAAAAAGGAAATCTTAGAGTAAAAACAGTTTTTTAAAGAAAAATTTTGAAGTGGCTTATATGCAAAAGTCAGGCAATAACAAATGCTGGTGACAATATAGAGAAAAGGAAACTCTTGTATATTGTTGGTGGGAATGTAAATTAGTACAGCCAATACGAAGAAAGGTTGAAGGTTCCTCAAAAAACTAAAAGTAGAGCTGAAAGACAGAAAATCTGTATATCAAAGAGGTATTTGCACTCCCATGTTTGTAACAGCACTGTTCACAACAGCTAAGATTTAGAAGCAACTTAAATGTCCATCAATAGACTAATGGATAAAGAAAATGTGGTACATATACACAATGGATTATTATTCAGCCATAAAAAAATGACATTCTGTCTTTTGCAACAACATGGATGAAACTAGAGGCCATTATGTTAAGTGAAATATTTCAGGTACAGAAAGAGAAACATTGCCCGTTCTTACTTATTTGTGAAATCTAAAAATCAAAACAATGAAATTCATGGAGAGAAAAGAAGGATGGTTACCAGAGGCTGAGAAGGGTAGTGAGTCGGGACAAGGAGGAGTTAGGGATGGTTAATGGATTGAAAACATAGAAAGAATGAGTAAGATCTAGTATTTGATAGCACAACAGGCGGACTATAGTCACTAATAATTTAGCTGTACATTTTAAATTGGGTATAATTGTAACACAAAAGCTAAATGTTTGAGGGGATGGATACCCAATTTTCTAGGATGTGATTATTAATGCATTTCATGCCTGTACCAAAATATCTCATGTATCCCATAAATAGATATACCTATGTACCCACAAAAATTAAATTAAAAAAAAAGTTTTGAGAGGGCAAAAAATTACCTGATTACTTTCCCCTTGTGTTTTGCTGTCAATTGCACAAAGACAACTGCACCAAAATAATTTTTCACTTATTAAAAACATTTTCAAAGAATTTTTCACTTACAAAATTCTGTCTTAAAAATTACCGTGGGGCGGGGGAGGAAATTGAATAAAAAGATATTGAAAGAAACAATCACAGCTCATTGTGCGATCACAGCTCATTGCAGCCTTGATCTCCCTGGCTCAAGCAATCTTCCTGCCTCAGCCTCCCAAGTAAACAGGACTCCAGGCATGAACCACCAAGTCCAGTTATTTATTTGTTTATTTACTTGTGTAGTGACGATGTCTCACCATATTGCCCAGGCTGGTCTGGAACTCCTGGGTTCAAGCAATCTGCCCACCTCAGCCTCCCAAAGTGCTAGGATTACAGAGGTGAGCACCTGGCAACACCAAAATTTTAATAGTGATTGTCTCTATTGGATAGAATTGTGGGTGATTTTTGTGATTTCTCTTTTCTATTTTCTTGAAGCTTTCTACATTCGTTTTATTTGAGACAGAGTCTCTTTCCGTTACCCAGGCTGGAGTGCAGCAGCACAATCTCAGCTCACTAGCCTCTGCCTCCTGGATACCTCAGCCTCCCAAGTAGCTGGGATTATAGGCGCCCACCACCACGCCTAGCTAACTTTTGTATTTTTGGTAGAGACAGGGTTTCACCATGTTAGCCTGGATGATCTCCATCTCTTGACCTTGTGATCTGCTCGCCTCAGCCTCCCAAAGTGCTCGGATTACAGGTGTAAGCCACCACAACCGGCCTCTAAATTCTCTTTAGTGAATAGTTTTTAAAAGCAGTTTCAAGGTGTCATAAAATCACAGGTTTTATATATCATAATATTCATGTGTTTTAAGGTATAATTCCATTAGTTTTTAAAGTTAACTTACAGAGTTGTGCAACCATCACCATGATCCAGGTTTAGAACATTTGTATCACCTCCAAAAGATCCCTCATGCCAATTTATGTTCATTCCCCAATTCTACTGTAAGCCTAAGGTAACCACTAATCTGCTTTGTCTTTAAAGATTTGCCTTTTATGGATAGTTCATATAAATAGAATCATGCAACAAAATCACTGTGCAAAAATCACTAACATTCTTATACAACAGTCAAGCCAAGAGCCAAATCAAGTAAACAATCCCATTCACAATTGCCATAAAAAGAATAAAATACCTAGGAATACAGCTAACCAGGGAAGTGAAAGATTGCTACAAAACCCACAAAACACTTCTCAAAGAAATCAGAGATGACACAAACAAATGGAAAAAACATTCCGTGCTCATGGATAGGAAGAATCAATATTGTTAAAATGGCCATACTGCCCAAAGTGATGTATAGATTCAATGCTATTCCTATTAAACTACCACTGACACTCTTCACAGAACTAGAAAAAACTATTTTAAAATTTATACAGAACAAAAACAGAGCCCAAATAGCCAAGGCAATCCTAAGTAAAAATAACAAAGCTGGAGGCATCATGTTACCTGACTTCAAACTATACTTCAATCAAAACTGTACGGCACTGGTACAAGAACAGATACACAGACCAATGGAACTGAATATAGAACTCATAAATAAGTGTGCAACTATCTGATCTTTGAAAAACCTGACAGAAACAAGCAATGGGGAAAAGATTCTCTATTCAATAAGTGGTGTTGGGCTAACTGGCTAGCCATATGCAGCAGATTGAAACGGCACCCCCTCTTATACCATAAACAAAAATAAAAAGATGGATTAAAGACTTAAATGTAAAGCTAAGATTATAAAAATGCTGCAATACAACCCAGGCAATACCATTGTGGACATAGGAATGGGCAACGGTTTCATGATGAAGACACCAAAAGCCATTATAACAAAAGCAAAAGTTGAAAAGTGGGATCTAATTCGACTAAAGAGCTTCTGTACAGCAAAGGAAACTAACAACAAACAGACAACCTACAGAATGGGAGAAAATTTTTGCAAACTATGCATCTGACAAAAATCTAATGTCCAACATCTATAAGGAACTTAAATTTACAAGAAAAAAAAACACACAAACAACCCCATAAAAATGTGGGCAAAGGACATAAACACTTTTCAAAAGAAGACATACATGTAGCCAAGAAGCCTATGAAAAAGCTCAACTTCACTGATCATTATAGAAATGAAAATCAAAATCTCACACCAGTCAGAATGGCTACCATGAAAAAGTAAAAAAACAACAGATGGTGGCAAGGATGTCGAGAAAAAGGAACACTTATACACTGTTGGTAGGACGATAAATTAGTTCAACCATTGTGGAAGACAGTGTGCTGATTCCTCAAAGACCTAAAAACAGACATGCCATTTGACCCAGCAATCCCATGGAACTGAGTATCACCCTGTGCCCCACAGAACGGGGCTAGGAATCAAGCCCTTAGCTTTTCAGTTAGAAAAACAGACCTTGAAAAATATATACATAATACGGTGGGGCCTACTGGCTTTAAATGTCCCCTCTGCCAGCTTCCCTACCCAGGGTAACTTCTGCCAGCCTCTGCCCCGAGCCCCCACCCCCAGCCCCCACTAACTGCCCCACAGAGAACAAACCAGAAAGGAGACTACCTGAACAAGCGCTGCGAGAGCCCAAGGGGGCAGCCTGAGTGGAGGGCCCCTACCTACATCAGGGCCTGGTTAGATGGTGGGTATATACCCAAAGGAATATAAGTCATTGTATTATAAAGATACATACACATGTATGTTCACTGTAGCACTATTCACAATAGCAAAAACATGGAATCAACGTACATGCTCATCAATAGTAGACTGAATTAAAAAAAATGTGGTGCATATGCACCATGGAATACTATGTAGCCATAAAAAGGAACAAGATCATGGCCTTTGCAGGAACATGGACGAAGCTGGAGGCCATTATCTTTAGCAAACTAATGTAGGAACAGAAAACCAAATACCTCATGTTCTCTCTTATAAGTGGGAGCTAAATGAGGAGAACACATGGACACACAGAGGGGAACAACAGACACTGGAGCCTTTTGGAGGTTGGGAGGAGGGAGAGAATCAGGAAAAATAAATAACTAGGTTTAGTATCTGGGTGACAAAATAATCTGTACAACAAACCTTCATAACACAAGTTTACTTATATAACAAACCTGCACATGTACCCCCGAACTTAAAAGTTACATTTTAAGAAAGCAAGAAAAAGAAAACAAATAGTATCATGCAGTACATAGTATTTTCTATCTGGCTTCTTTAACTTATTATTATTGAGGTTTATCCATGTAACATGTATCAGTATTTTGAACTTATTATTATTGAGGTTTATCCATGTAACATATATCAGTATTTCGAACTTATTATTATTGAGGTTTATCCATGTAACATGTATCAGTATTTCGTTCCTTTTCAGGAATAACATTCCATTGTATGGATACAATACATTTTGACTATTATAAGTAAAGCTGCTATGAACATTTATAAGTCTTTGTGTGGACATATGTTTTCTTTTGGATAGATACTTAATGGAATTTCTGGGCTGTACAGTAAATTTATGTGTAGCTTTTTATGAAACCACCAAACTGCTTTCCAAGGTGACGGTACCATTTGATACCCTACCTCTCATCAATGCAGGAAGGTTCCAGTTTTAACACATCCTCCACAACACCGGTATTGTCTTTATTTCAGCCCCTCTAGTGGGTTTAAGTAGGCCAACTTACCCTACTTTGCCTGGGAATTTCCAGTTAATAGCACTGAAAATTCCATGTCCCAGGAAACCCTTCAATCTCAAGTAATCAGTGGCAGTTGCTCACCCTAAGTGAGTCTGAAGTACTATCCCACAGTTATTTTAATCTGCATTTCCCTAATGACTAATAATGTTGATGAACTGATATTTTATAATTGGAAAAAAATCTAAAAGTTAATAAAAACTAAAACATATTGCTACAGTAAACAGATTATGGTCTGTTTTATTATAAAAACAAAAGTACTTTAAGACATCTATGTATAGTTTATTCCTTTCCTGAGCACACGTGCACACACACAAATGCAAAGATGAGCAGAGAAAAATGCAATTGTGTTGCAGAGATTAAGAATGTTTCACAGTCACTAAAAAAACCTAGGAAAAGTCAAAGAATTTTGCCCTTTGATGTGCCTTGTAAGGTAGTATAAAAGCCCACAGACGGGATAAGTATAAGGCATAAAAGGATATGCTTTAGAGGCATGTAAGTCCTTTCAAATGGGGTAGAAACCTGAGGGGAGAAATGTTTAATATTTAATAGCATAGCCCAAGTCATAAGTATCTTTTCACAACTTCCCATTTCCAGGTCTAAAATGTTTTTTCCCCCTTCATCCGACTACCCAAATGCTACTCAATCCACTACCTATCAAGAAAATGTCTCTAGTCCCTTCAGCTCTCAATAATCTCTCCCTTTTCTCATACTGCACATGGAAGTGGCATCTTACAATTTATCACTTTTTTATTTGTTTTTGTTTTCCCTCCACACCCCCATTTAGATCTAAGTTCTACTTAGCTTTTCATGTCTCATGTCTTTTGGAAGCCTCAAAGACAGAACCTGGTAACAACCAATGTTACAGGCAAATATTTGCATGATTAAAATAATTTCAAGATTTATTAATTCTTCTATTATATAACAAACTACCCTTTATTTATATGTTTGTAAAGCAAAATTGTCCCAATTTAACCTGCTACCATGGTTAACTTTTGAAGATAATTCCAAATAAAGGAAACAGGTTTGAGTGGCCTAAGAAGTAGTTTGTGCCATCATTGTGCATTAGCCCAGCACTTGTTTCCCAGGCCTTTGCTATCTGCCTGTTACCTCAGTGCTTCACAGAGCTTCTGTCTCTCACTCATGTGTGGGCTGACAAGGCAGGCTGTGAACTGAACAAGATATCTGAAAGAACTTTTGAAATGATTATCTTGTTGAAGTTTATTCAAATTGTAGGAGATCCTGAGAAGGAACATTTCTCAAGTATCCTGCCACCGTTGGCAACTGTCTGACTGCTGGGTGGATCACATTCCAGCAATAAAATATTTTTTCTTGTAAACACATATGGCATTCCATTTGCAGAGGAGGCCCAGTGATGCAGGAAGAAGGACAAGCTTTGGAGTTAGTCACACTTGGATCTGAATCTTAGCTCAACTACTTACTATAACTGTAGGATCTTTAAGTTACTATCTTTCTAGGATTATTTCCCCAAACACAAAATGAGGATCCTACTACCTCCGCCCCAGGTTATTGTGAGAAAGTAGGCAAAAATCCCTTACTATCTACTGGGTACAAGGTAGGCAGTCAAAATGTGAGTGCTTTTGTCTCCTTCTCCCAAAACTAATTCTTGGAGAATAAAATACATGCTGTTTTCATGAGGATGCAGGACATTTCTGAATTCAGAAAGGTTAAATTTTTAAAAGGTTTTATTCTTAGTATCAACTTAGAATATCTGACTTAAAAAAAAAAAAGCATTCATCAAATGTTACCCTGTGTTTTTATCCTTATTTTTTATTTTGAAAATTATAGATTCACAGACAGTTGTAAAGTGAGTACACAGAGGTCTTGTTTCCCTATCTTGTTTGTGACATTGGTAACCCACTTGTTACATATTATGAAGCTACAGTACAACAATATAACTAGATATTGACATTGATACAATGTGTTTGTATAATTTTATGCTCTTTTTATCACATGTACAGATTTTTTTCCTTTTTTTTCCCTTTAATTTTTAAGTTCCAGGGTACATGTGCAGAATGTGCAGGTTTGTTAAACAGGTAAACATGTGCCATGGTGGTTTGCTGCACAGATCAACCCATCACCTACGTATTAAAACCAGCATGCATTGGCTATTCTTCCTAATGCTCTCCCTGAACCTGTTCCCACAACAGGCCCCAGTGTGTGTTGTTCTCCACATGTATCCATATGTCCTCATCATTCTGTTTCCACTTATAAGTGAGAACATGAGGTGTTTGGTTGTTTTCTGTTCCTGCATTAGTTTGTTGAGAATAATGGCTACAAGCTCCATCCATGCCTCTGCAAAGAACATGATCTTATTCCTTTTTATGGCTTCCATGTATTCCTTGGTGTATATGTACCACATTTTCTTTATTTAGTCTATCATCAATTAGCATTTGGGTTGATTCCATGTCTTTGCTATTGTGAATAGTGCTGGAGTGAACATACACGTGCATATATATTTATAATAGAATGATTTATATTCTTTTGGGTATATAACCAGTCATGGGATTGCTGGGTCAAATGGTATTTCTGCTTCTAGATCTTTGAGGAATCACCACACTGTCTTCCACAATGATTGAACCAATTTACATTCCCATCAACAGTGTAAAAAACCTTTCTTTTTCTCTACATCCTCGCCAGCATCTGTTGTTTCTTGATTTTTTAATAATTTCCATTCTTACTGATGTTGTCCTATTTTTTAATCAAATTACTGGGCTTCATGTTATTTTGGTCAAAGCCAAAAAAACTGATATGATGATTCAAATTTCTAATACATACTGACTTCCTGAAATTATTAATATCACACATAAGAGTTTACATGGTCACTAAATTCATATCATACAGAAAAATACTACAAACCAGACTTTATAAGAAAAAACTCATGTGCAAAAAGACTAGAGGGCTCTACGCATGTGTACAATAAATCTTTTGGCCATGTTCACAGGGCCACTGACCTTCTTAACTAATTACCTTATACTTGCTGTAGATCTAAAGAGTATAAAATAATAAGCATTCTGAAAATATGACATTTGAGTTTCATTTTATCCTTAAAATTGCTCTCCTCAGTTTGCAAGAGCTTTAACTTGACCTAAGATCTATTACATGTAATGCCGTTTCCATCTCTAAAATGTCATCAATGGAGTGAAGAGATGTACCTGGGTGCACATGTATGCATGTGTACAAATAATCTATTAAGCTAATTTCAAAGATAGGTTTTTATAAAATATGTTAGCAAGGACCAATAACAAATATATTTGTTTAATAACCTCTATATGTTACTAAGTGCAGAAATTTCCTTTTCACTTACTTCCACTGCTGGTACAACCTGGGATATTTTCTGCAGAATATCCCATGAAGCCTCCATTCCCATTAGGATTAGAAGGTACTGATGCTAGAAGACCTAAAGGACAAAAAAAATTTTCTTTTAAATTATGATCAACGTCAAATTCAGAGACAGCTATATAAACAGCTGCCAAAGAAACAAAGGCAGTTATTAACATACCTAGTCCTCTATATCGTGAAAGCTGCTGATAGATCTGTTTCATCCTTTCAATATTCAAACGGCTTGCCTCAGCATGGTTCACCATTGGTTTAGGATAATTAACTCCTATCAAACATTTGGCTACCTTTTGGATACCTTCTGGTGCATTCCAGGGATCATAGATATATTTTGCAGGGAAGCCTCTTAGGACAGGCAAATAACGCCTTTTGGGAGAAAGAAGAAAGATTAATAAAATGCACTCTAAGCAAACTATAATGACTACTAGCTAAGAGAGGCCAAAATAAAATCAATACCATTTAAATGGTCTGTTTGCCCGTCTCATCTCTGCTGCCCATCATGAGTGGGGAATACTTTAAGTGTTGATTAAACATGAAAAGCTCTTCTTGAATTAGCTATTCCAAACTGAGTAGTAATTACCCTTCATTTACCTGATGTAGTCTCCATTAGGATCTGTTCTCCTACCAAAACCAACAGGGCAATAGCAGTGAAAAAACTGTTGAAAAAAGGAACTGCAAGACAGCCACATCCAACTTCCAGCATTTATGCTCCAATCTGCATCAAGCAATAATTCTTCAAATACCTTCAGAAGTAACAGTAACCAATTAGTTTCCACACACATAATTTGCAAAGCGAGCATTTTCAAAGTCACAGTAGATCCAAAGTCAAAGCGAAGAAAATCCAGCACAGAATTGTAAAATTAAACATTCCAAAGTTAGCTTCTATGTTCTATTCTATAATGAGCTCTTCCAGGGAAAGAAACGTATTGGTAATATAGTATGCTTCTGAATAGAATTTACTTTTCCAATCTCTGCAGTGTTATTGGGAGAATGAAAGGTTAAAAAAATTATTCAAATCACTAATTTAAAAGGATTTGGATTTAAAAGGATAGGATTACTGGTAGATACAGGAAAAGCAGTAAACCATTTTCAAGAAAGCAAAAATGCTATTACATAAATCACCAACAAAAACTTAACTTAGTACACTAGCCTAAATAAAGGAAGCATACTCAAATGTGAATTCACTTACAAATATATACTAGCATTACACAGTTTAATTTTGAATTCCTTGATCAGAAAGAAAACAGAGTTAAATGATTGATAGATATATTCATTAAATATGTTATATATCTTCTCTATATACAACTGTGTACTAGGAAACATAAGAGATTAAAAAAAAAAAACACACATAGGATCAGAAATGGTTCTTGGATGGAGAAAATGTATGATAGAGCCAGAGAGGTGAAAAATGTATGTAATAGCTGGGTGCAGTGGCTCACACCTGTAATCCCAGCACTTCAGGAGGCTGAGGCAGGAGAATCATTTGAGGTCAGGAGTTCAAGACCAGCCTGTCCAATGGGGTAAAACCCTGTCTCTTACTAAAAATACAAAATTAGCTGGGCACAGTGCAGGCACCTGTAATCCCAGCTACTCGAGAGGTAGAGGCAGAAGAATTGCTTAAACCTGGGATGCGTAGGTTGCAGTAAGCCAAGATCATGCCACTGCACACCAGCCTGGGCAACAGAGCAAGACTCCATCTCAAAAAAAAAAAAAAAAAAAAGGACATAAGTCTTATTACTTATAACCACAAGATGATGTCACAAAATGTAGTACGCTTCTCTTTATGGAAGTATTAGTAAAAAGCTGTGAAGTTGAAGTGAGGTGAAATGATTTATATTTTAAAATTTGTAACATGAACTCACTATTTCTAGGAACTCTTGAGTGGATTCTTTTGTGACAGAAATATCACCTATATCTATCAAGAAATCCAGTATTAAATTTTACAGTTCTCTTAGTGGCTAGGCTGGGTTAACCACTGAAATGACTTTAGTTAATCAATTTAACCAGTTTTCACCTTTTTGCTGTCTGATTATACCATTTTTCTCTCTGAAAGTGTGCCTGTATTTGGGGAATTAAATGTTTTATCTACCAAAAAACTAGACTATAAATGAATCTGTATAACAGACAACTTCTAGGATTTGTTTTATTAAGGTAAGAATTCCTTCAAAATAAGACATGCTATAACCTTAGAACACTTACCTTCATTCCTTCTTCCCAACTAATCCACAGGTCCCCTCGTGTCAGGAAGCAAGCAACTGCATGCCTGGCTAAATGATGAATCCAGCCCTCCTGACGAAGCTGTGTCATGATGGCATCAATCCATGGAAAGCCTGTCCGGCCTTCTGCCCATTTGGCTAGAGCCTCAGGATTTTTATCCCAAGGAATCTGAACACAGATAGGGTTTCCTTCCATTTTATCAAAGCGTGGATTATTTGTTGCTGCTGTATAGAAAAACTCACGCCATAGCAGTTGCCCATAAAGGGAAAGGGGAGGGGAACTGTTCTTCTTTACCTATAGTTAAAAAGCAAAGAAGTATTATCAGAATGTTTTTTTAAAGTATTAAACAATAAACTCTAATTTTAGAGAATACCTTTTTGTAAAGATCTGTTAGTTTGAAGTAAAACAGTCGACATGACAAACAACCAAATCGGAGATAAGGACTAAGTCCAGTAGGACTTGCAAGCAGAGAGTTCGCATTCATTCGAGGTCTTTCAAAGTTTGCCACCCAAGCCTGAAAACACAGAGAAAATTACATTAACTAATCGTATTTTTCATTTTAAAAGAATGCTTAGAATGGAGGCTTTTTAAAAAAAGTTACATAGTTCTTGGGGAATCAGATCTTATCCTAGCCACAAATTACATGTTTTAATAAAAAAATAAGAGAGGATAAAAAAGTGAGCATTCTTTTGTTTCAGTCATCCTTGTGTGACACATACTCATATGAAATAAATTACCTTCAAATTTCTAACAGAAAGCTGAGAGGGCCTTCAATATTTTTTTTTTTTTTTGAAACAGGATCTTGCTCTGTCACCCAGGCTGGAGTGCAGTGGAGCAATCTTGGCTCACTGCAACCTCTACCTCCCAGGTGGAGGATTCTCCTACCTCAATCTCCTGAGTAGCTGGGACTACAGGCAGACACAACCATGCCCGGCTAATTTTTGTATTTTTAGTAGGAATGGGATTTCATCATGTTGGCCAGGATGGTCTCAAACTCCTGACCTCAAGTGATCAACCCACCTTGGCCTCCCAAAGTGCTGGGATTACAGGCATGAGCCACCATGCCTGGAAAATTTATTTATTTATTTTGAGATGGAGTCTTACTCTATCACCCAGGCTGGAGTACTGTGGTGTGATCTTGGCTTACTGCAACCCTGCCTCCTGGGTTCAAACAATTCTCATGCCTCAGCCTCCCAAGTAGCTGGAATTACAGGCACACACCACCACACCTGGCTAATTTTTGTATTTTTAATAAAGATGGGAGTTTTGCCATGTTCGCCAAGCTGGTCTCTAAATTTTGACCTCAAGTGATTCACCTGCCTCAGCCTCCCAAAGTGCTGAGATCACAGGTGTGAGCCTCCATGCCTGGCCTTCAACCTGCCTCTTTAACACAAAGGTAAAGGTGAAATAGAATTCTATACTAGTTTCAAAGTTATAGCCATTAGATACCAGCTTAGGCAGAAAGAACAGAAGAGGTCGTGTGGTAGTAGCTAAGGGGGAAATAATTAGAAGAGAAGGAGAAAGAACATTTAAGTGAGGAGATGGTAGTTAATTTTCAAACAATTAGGTTTATTCTATTTTAACCATTTCCCTTAATGCTCCCCTTTCAACAATCTATTTTTTATTTTTTAAAGACAGGAAAATTATTTTTAAATGGTAGTTTGGAAATATGAGCATAGCTATATAATCTATATTATCATACTTTTCTTTCCAAATGCCTTTCCAAACGAGTAAGTGCTTCAGTTTCTCCGCCTGGCCACACTGCAGAGGATAAGCCATCTGTATCAAAACCTAAAAGAAAGAAAAGAAAAAATATCATTCTTCTGAAACTAAAATAATTTTTATTTAACCCCAATAACTGGGAGAATAAATTACTTTGCAGAAAAGCTCTAAGAGAGTACCATAAAAATGAACAGAGGGCCTAAAAAAGCCCTCACCTATAGAGGATATGACATGGTTTGACATGGTTTCAATTTTTTAGGATGTACATCTTAAGGTGATAACAGATTACATATCTATAGAACACATAAATGATGAACAAACATATCACTCCTTAAAGAGTTATTTCTTTCTTCTTCCCCCACCCTTTCTTTCTCTCCTAATGCAAAATACTTTACATGATGAAATTGAAAGGGAAATTTTCTGAGTAATTTATGATTTATTAACTTTTAAGACTCATACTGATTATAGTTTATACTTACCTAGCTCCTCCAGTGAAGGGACTCCATATTTCTCATCATGGTCATCAGACAGAGGAGTTGTGCACTTTTCTATCACTTCTGAAGTAATTGTCTCTACTGGTATCTCTAGTGGTTCCATTTTGCTGATGAGAGTCTGGAATCTTTTATAAGTTAGAGGCGGTTGTCCACCATTGAGTTCTATGATCCTATAACAACAGTTAGTAAAATGTAGGTTAGTATAAAAAAGGACAATAAGTTTTGGTTAATAAGCTCCCAAAAGGCTTAAAAAGCAGAAAATAAAATTAATCACTGAAATCTTCAAGGAGAATGTTAGCTTGTTATGATGACCAAGAAATGTGTTAAAAATGATTAATGAGTTTAAAAATCATTCCCTTTAGCTTCTAGACATCCTCTAGTATCAAATATATACACGCTATGCAAGTATCAAGATCTTTAAGACAGAATATTAAGGACTTATGAGAGAAAAAATAAGTAAGTGGGTAAATTAGTCTAAAGGCAATAACAAAAAGTTAATACACACAGACATATGAAAAACATGTTATGTCCCAGCTCAAAGAATCTCTCAATCACCAATAAAAACTAAACCAGGTTGAAAATTATATGAAAGAGTAATCAGCAGGTCTCATTTAGAAAAAATAAATTTAATTGTGTATATTTGAGGTTTACAACATGTTATGGTATACAAGTAGACAGTAAAATGGTTACTATAGTGAAGCAGATTAACGTATTTATAAATCTCATATAGTTACTTTTTTGTATGTGTGTGACAAAATCAGCTAAAATCTACTTGATAAAAATTCTAAATAAAATACAATTTTAAAAACTAAAATCCTCACTCTGCACACTAGACCTCTAGACTTGTTCATCTTATATAACTTCTACTTTGTATCCTTGGATCTACATTCCTGATATGGTTTGGCTGTGACCCCACCAAAATCTCATCTTGAATTGTAACTCCCACAATTCCCACATGTTGTGGGAGGGACCTTGTGGGAGGTAACTGAATCATGGGGGCAGGTCTTTCTCATGCTGTTCTCATTACAGAGAGTAAGTCTCACAAGATCTGATGATTTTAAAAGGGGGAGTTTCCCTGCACAAGCTCCCTCCTTGCCTGCTGCCATCCATGTAAGAAGTGACTGGCTCCTCCTTGCCTTCCACCATGATTGTGAGGCCTTCTCAGCCATGTAGAACTGTAAGTCCATTAAACCTCTTTCTTTCGTAAATTGCCCAGTCTTAGGTATGTTTTTATCAGCAGCGTAAAAACAGACTAATACAATTCCCCTATTTCCTTCAGCATATTTTATTAATTTGGATTCTATATTACTGTGGTAACAATTACTATTTTCCATTGTACTCATGGCTTCATATGTATATATGTCACATACTTAGAACACATAAGCCCTCAAATTTCAAGTTATTTAAATTTACCTTTTCATTTACTTCTGATCACTAATTACCTCAATCAAGTCTTAATTAAAAAAAAAAAAACAACTAGCTTTGCCAATGGTAGTTTAGATTAAACACTATTTTGGAATAACTACTCTTTTTCACTATGGCCATTTGCTTAGCATTTGGCCTTAATAAAAAAATAACAGATGAAATCCAATTCCATCATTTTTTAAAAATATTTTTTATTTTTTTTTATTGCATTTTAGGTTTTGGGGTCCATCATTTTATAGATGTAGAAACAGGCCTACCAGGAGGGTTAAGTAATCTAATCAAGGTCATACAACTGATAAATGGCAAATCAAGGTTTTCTTAGTGTATTTTATTGTATTTTTCATTATACCATACGTAGTTATGTATCAACTACAGACATATACAGAAAGTAATACAGAAAGCAATCACCATAAAAGCTATCCTGTTTGCTTTAAGTAAATTTTGCTTTGTATATTTTCAGTTTATTCATAGGGTTGCAATGAATTTTGCTACAAAATCATTACATGAATTTGTAATTTTGCTACAAAATCATTACACGAATTTTGCTACAAATTCATTGCAACCCTATGAATAAACTTATAATGTAATGTACTACAATACTACTACTGAGGACATTGGTAATTACACAATAGCAGCAAAATGAAAATCTTAGGACAAAACACTTTCTATGTTACATTTTAGTATGATTACATATAGTAAATATTTGCATTTAATCCAATAAACACTAATTTTTTGCATAACACTGAATTTCCCACTTAGGAGCAACTTCTTTTATCCTGTTTTGCCACCTCCTTCCTATGAGCTCCCCCCTAAAGTTAAGCAAATTGGTAAGCTAGAAGGCAAGGCTATTACTAAAAGATATACGAATTCTAGCTTAGTATCAAGTAAGACCTTTGTCTGAATCAAATCATGATTTTTTGATACACTTAAAATGTGAAATCAAATCAACTAGTTTGTCATGTTACAGAATTTGTTTTACTAGATAAAATACATAAATTACTAAAAAAGTAAAATAATTTAAAAGGTACATAAATTATAAGATTTCAGTAGTTAAAAGGACAATGGCATGCTAAAAGTTTTAATAAGTTAACAAGTTTTATAGACCTCTAAGACTCAAGCATATAATACTCCCTAAATTTAAGTTTGACCACAGAATTTCTGTGGGACAAAGCATCAGCCAGGACTGGTGTTTCAAGAAATACACTTTGAGAAACGTCTTATTACGCAATTGTTCAGAGGACTACAGCTATGCACATTATATTACATTCAATTTGCATCTGGATTTAAAATCCAGACAGATAGATAGATAGATATGAAAATAAGATAACATTAAACAAGCATACAAAATGTCAAGGCAATTTATAACTATGAATAATATAACTATAATTTGATAATGCTAAGAGCCCAGAAAGGCAAGACCACAGGAGGCTGAGTTAAGAGTAGTCGAGGAAAATTTTTTAATAGTCTTAATCTGTAACAGTTTGGAAATGGAAATGCTGATACCTGTCGTTGGGTCAGTAGCAGCGAAATAAAATAAAATGCTAAGGATTTGACACATATTCACTTTATTCTCCCATAATTCTATGATTTCTACTTCCTAAACCTCAGTTAAAAACTTCTATATGTAGTTAATATACCACCAAACTATATACTTAAAAATGGTTAAGATGATAATAAATATTATGTTATATGCATTTTCCCATAGTAAAAAAAAAAAAAAAAAAAGAAAAGAAAAAAAAAAGACTCACTTGTCTAGGTCATATAATGTATGTGAAATTCTTACAATGACTTCTACTCCAGCTTCAGTTGCCAGTTTCTTAATAGCGGCATCTCGTTCCTTGCCAAAGGGCTCAGAATCATACTCAATTGAAAGTTTAGTAATGTTCCATTCCTAAATTAAGAGAAAGAGCAACAACATAAACCAATTTTAATAGTTATTTTTTCTATAATAACAAAAAGTGAAAAAACTGAAAATCTATCAAAGGATTATAATAAATCAAACTTTGAGTATGCAGGAAAAAAGCAAACAATTTATCAATTAAAAAATACATACGTAACTCATGTATAACCCATTAGATTCCAGGCATTATGTTAGGCAATAGACAATCTAGCAAAGCAATATGCTTAAAACCAGCTCTTACACTAAATGTGTTTATAGAGCGCTTTTTCAAATTACTCATATTTACATTATTTCATTTGAGCCTCAAAAAAACACTCAGAGTTTGGCACTTTGGTTAGGCTTCCATTTTGGAGATAAGGCTATTTTTAAAATTTAGGGAGTTGCCAGAGTTCACAGGGAGCCAGACCAGCTAAATTTATGTTTGTTGAATTTAAGAATTGGTCTTTAACAAACCTTTGATAGTTGATATGGTATAAACTACATAGCTGAGGTTGTGCGCGCGTGTGTGTGTGTGTGTGTGTGTAAATTTTTTTTTTTTCTGATTACTAAAAAATGTTAACTAAAAAATTTGGAGATGGTAATAATAATAGCCGTTACTTATTATTGGGAGCTATGTTAGTAAGTTCCATACATCACCTTATACTGATTTTAAATGAGGAAACCGATTCAAAGGAATTGATTTTTCTTAAGGAGAAGATTTATTTTACTTTAAGTCTACTCTGATATATCTCACAAAGAAAAAATTCTACCATTATTTAACTGCCTATATGGTAACATACTGTAATTCATCAAACACCTCCAGATTAGTCAAGGACAGTTTGAATGGTGAATTTTAAAACTTGCTATTATAAACTGTACAGTATGCATCTTTACCTTTATGCATACATCTTACAAATTTTATGGTATTTATCCAATTTTTTCCTAGAAAAACCCTTGAAAAACAACTCATAGATCAAAGATAAACACATTCAAAATTCTGATAGGCTGTCAAATTATGTATCAGAAAGACTGTACAAATTTACATTCCCATCAGTAGTGTACCTAAGTGCTTGATCTCCACACAGTTGCCAATAATATACATTAGTAATTGTTTTTTGTTGTTTGTTTTTTAGACAAAGTCTCACTTTGTCACCCAGGCTGAAATACAGTGGCATGATCTGGGCTCCTGAAACCTCCATCTCCCAGGTTCAAGTGATTCTTCTGCCTCAGCCTCCAGAGTAGCTGGGATTACAGGCACATGCCACCACACCCAGTTAATTTTTGTATTTTCAGTAGAGACAGGGTTTCACCATGTTGGCCAGGCTGGTATCAAATTCCTGACCTCAAGCAATCCACCCACCTCAGCTTCTCCAAGTGCTGAGATTACAGGCGTGAGCAACCATGTCCAGCTAGTAATCGTTTTTAAATGTCTGCTACACTACTAGGAAAAAAACTGTATCTCATTAAAAAAATTTTCCCTTCTTGAAAGTTCTAAATAGTACACATCAAGACATTAAAGGATGTTGACTTTGTGAGGAGTAGAATTTGAGAGTGTAAATAAGTTAACTTTTAATTTTACATTTTGATGCATTGCACAGATTTGTTAGTCCAAACTTGCTATTTTTGTTTGTTTGTTTGTTTTTTGAGACAGAGCCTCCCTCTGTTGCCCAGGCTGGAGTCCAGTGGCGCAATCTTGGCTCACTGCAACCTCTGCCTCCCGGGTTCAAGCAATTCTCCCACCTCAGCCTCCTGAGTAGCTGGGACTACAGGTGCCCGTCACCACTCCAGGCTTTTTTTTTTTTTTTTTTTTTTTTGTATTTTTAGTAGAGACAAGGTTTCTCCATGTTGGCCAGCCTGGTCTTGAACTCTTGACCTCAGGTGATGCATCTGCCTGAGCCTCCCAAATTGCTGGGATTACAGGTGTGAGCCACTGCGCCTGGCCCAAACTTGCTATTTTTTAAATTTAAAAATAAAATTGAGAATAGAAAAGCATTCTATTTCTTTGTTTTTGAGTGAGGTAGTATAGAATAGTTTAAAAGCACAGGATCTAAAGTTAGACTTCCTAAGTTCAAAGACTGGCTCAACTACTTAGGCAAACTGCTAAACTCTTAATCCCTGTTTCCTAGTCTATAAAATGGGTAGAATAAGTAATGTGTATAGAGAGTGCCTAGCACATAATAAACCCTATGTAACTATTTGGTACAGTAAAGTGAGAAAATTAACCATATTATTGGGTTGCTAAAGAATTAAATAACATAGTGCATGTAAAGTGTTTAGGATAGAGCACAGTACATAGCAAGCCCTCAATGAATGACAGCGATTATTTTAACAGCCATTTGTATGTTGCAGCTTGTGTGATTTTTTAAAACTAGTTTGCAATTATCCTTCCTTCCCTCCCTCCCTCCCTTCCTTCCTTAAAACTAGTTTGCAATCCTCTCTCTTTCCCTCCCTCCCTCTCTTCCTTAAAACTAGTTTGCAATTCTCCCTCCCTCCCTCCCTGTCTGTGTGTGTTACGGTCCCACTCTGTTGCCCAGGCTGGAGTGCAATGGTGCGATCATAGCTCACTGCAACCTCTGACTCCTGGACTTGAGCAATTCTCCCACCTTCCTCCCAAGTAGCTAGGATACACGCATTACAGGCATGCACCACCATACTCAGCTAACTTTTTTTTTTTTCTTGTAAAGACAGAATCTCACTATATTGTCCAAGCTGGTCTCGAAATCCTGGCCTCAAGAGATACTCCTATCTCATCTCCCAAAGCGCTAGGATTACAGATGACAGCCAATGTGCCTAGTGCAATTTAATACTGTTTGTTGAAAAATATTATTTTTAATTTTAGGTAATAAATATTGAGGTGAGTCAATAAATAACACTTCCTGCCCCTTTCCCTTCTTGAGTTTAGTCATGTAAGCCAGGGAGCTAAAGATAAAAATGTAAGCCACATTATTAGCAAAGCTGAATTGTAGAAAACATACCAGGTTTCAGGGCAGGTAAACCTGCTAACACTGTTTCACTGGATAATCAAACAGATTTACTTACTCAATCATAAGCAGCACCTCCCTGCAGTGTGAGCTTCCCCTATAAAACTTATTACATAGAAGAGGAGAATATAATGTGTGCTCTCTACAACTAAAAGAAAAGGAACCATCTCAGCTAAACTTGCCTAGCTCCTTCTAAACTCACCAATGAGATCATTCACTTTACCTTCCCTGGGGATAAATTAGTAAACATCTTTCCACAAGAAGGAAAAACTAGGGAAGAGAAGGTTTCTTAAACATTAAATGTATTCATTAATACACTAAATATTTATTATAATTCTATGACAGATACTATGCCAGATGCCCCTCTCAAGGAGCTTACTGAGAAAGACTGGCAATACAGAGGTAAATTAATGAATACAGAACAATTATTAGGGAAAAAAAAACGATGCTATGATCGAGAATACGGAAATGGGATATGAGGTGATAAGCTAATAATCTACACTGTCTTCCATGACTGTACTACAAGACTTCCAGTAAGTGGTAAAAATATCCTTGTGTTTTCCTATCTTGGGTAGAAAGCATTCAGTGTTTCACCTTTATGGTTTTGTGTGTGTGTGCATGTGTGTGTGTTTTGTAGACTTCCTTTATCAAATTGCTGTTTAGCAGTTGATATGGCTTGGCTGTGTCCCCACCCAAATTTTATCATGAATTGCAGCTCCCATAATCTCCATGTAACGGGAAGGACCCAGTGGAAGGTTAGTGAATCATGGGAGGGGGTTTTTCCTGTGCTGTTCTCGTGATAGTGAATAAGTCTCACAAGATCTGATGGTTTTATAAAAGGCAGTTCCCCTACACAGGCTCTCCTGCCTGCTGCCACGTAAGACGTGCCTTTGCTCCTCCATCTTCCATTAGGATTGTGAGGCCTCCCCAGTCATGTGAAACTGTGAGTCAATTAAATCTCTTTCCTTTATAAATTACCCAGTCTCAGGTATGTCTTTAGTAATGTGAGAACAAACTAATACAGCACTTTTTCTTTTTTTTTGTACTTTAGTTTCTGGGGTACATGTGCAGATCATGCAGGAATGTTGTATAGGTACATACATGGCAAGGTGGTTTGCTGCCTTTATCTCCTCATCACCTATATCGCGCATTTCTCCTCTCGTTATACCTCCCCACCCCCTGCTGTCCCTTCCCTATCCCCCACCAACAGACCACAGTATGTGATGCTCCCCTCCCTGTGTCCACAGGTTCTACTTGTTCAACACACACCTATGAGTGATAACATGGGGTGTTTGGTTTTCTTTTCTTGTGTCAGTTTGCTGAGAATGATGGTTTCCAGATTCACGTCCCTATGAAGGACACGAACTCATCACTTTTTATGGCTGCATAGTATTCCACAGTGTATATGTGCCACATTTTCTTTATCCAGTCTACTGCTGACGGACATCTGGGTTGGTTCCAGGACTTTGCTATTGTAAACAGTGCCGCAACCTGAACATACCTGTGCATGTGTCTTCATAATAGAACAATTTACAATTCTTTGGGTATATATCCAGTAATGAGATTGCTGGGTCAAATGGTATTTCAATTTCTAGGTCCTTGAGGAAGCACCATACTGTCTTCCACAATGGTTGCACTAATTTGCACTCCCACCAACAGTGTAAAAGTGTTCCTATTTCTCCACATCCTCTCCAACATCTGTTGTCTCCAGATTTTTTAATGATCGCCATTCTAACTGGTGTGAGATGATATCTCAATGTGGCATTTCTCTAATGACCAGTGATGATTAGCATTTTTTCACATTTGTTTGCAGCATAGATGTCTTCTTTTGTAAAGTGTCTGTTCATATCCTTCTCCTACTTTTGAATGGGTTTGTTTTATTCTTGTAAATCTGTTTTAGTTCCTTGTAGATTCTGGATATTAGCCCTTTGTCATATGGGTAGATTGCAAAAATTTTTTCCTATTTTGTTGGTTGCTGGTTCACTCTGATGATTGTTTCCTTTGCTGTACAGAAGCTGTGTAGTTTAATTAGATCCCATTTGTCTATTTTGGCTTTTGTTGCCATTGCTTTTGGTGTTTTAGTCATGAAGTCCTTGCCTATGCCTATGTCCTGAATGGTTTTGCCTAGGTTTTCTTCTAGGGTTTTTATGGTGTTAGGCCTTATGCTTAGATCTTTACTCCATCTGGAGTTAATTTTAGTGTAAGGTGTCAGGAAGGAGTCCAGTTTCTGCTTCCTTCACATTGCCAGCCAGTTTTCCCAGCACCATTTATTAAACAGGGAATCCTTTCCCCGTTGCTTGTTTTTGTCAGGTTTGTCAAAGATCAGATGATTGTAATGTGTGGTGTTGCTTCTGAGGCCTCTGTTCTGTTCCATTGGTCTATGTCTCTGTTTTGGTACCAGTACCATGTTGTTTTGATTACTGTGGCCTTGTAGTATAGTATGAAGTCAGATGGCATGATGCCTCCAGCTTTTTGCTTAGGATTGTTTTGGCTATGTGGGCTCTTTTTTGGTTCCATATAAGTTTGAAGTGGTTTTTTTCCAGTTCTGTGAAGAAGGTCATTGTTAGCTTGATGGGGATAGCATTGAATCTATAAATTACTTTGGGTAGTATGGCCATTTTCATGATGTTGATTCTTCCCAACCATGAGCATGGAATGTTTTTCCATCTGTTTGTGTCTGCTCTTATTTCATTGAGTAGTGGTTCGTAGTTCTCCTTGAAGAGGTCCTTTACATCCTTTGTTAGTTGTATTCCTAGGTATTTTATTCTTTTTGTAGCAATTGTGAATGGGAGTTCACTTTTGGTTTTCCTCTCTGTTTGTCTGTTATTGGTGTATAGAAATGCTTGTGATTTCTGCATTAGGTACATACATGGCAAGGTGGTTTGCTGCCTTTAACTCCTCATCACCTACATCTTGTATATCTTGATTTTGTATCCTGAGGCTTTGTTGAAGTTGCTTATCAGTTTAAGGAGATTTTGGGCTGAGATGATGGGGTCTTCTAAATATACAATCATGTCATCTGCAGACAGAGACAATAAGGCTTCCTCTTTTCCTAGTTGAATACCTTTATTTCTTTTTCTTGCCTGATTGCTCTGGCTAGACAATCAGTGAGCATGAGTACCCATGGCGCTGGTACTGTGATTAAGCCCAGCATATGGGAGGCCCCAAAGATGATCATGCATCTTGGGCATACAGAAATTACGAGGTAAGGGATGCAGGCATCCCTTGTGTCTGATTTCAGGTGGGTGTTACTCTTCCCAAAATGAAGTCCCCATTAAAATGCATCCTGGAGAACTGGGACCAATTTGACATACGATCTTTGAAGTGGCTCATTTTTCTCTGCTGAACAGCGTGGCCGAATACCCGCTGCTGAGTGGAAAAACCTGGCCTCCTAAGGGAAGTATAGATTATGACACTATTCTACAATTAGACCTGTTTTGTAAAAGGGAGGATAAATGGTTTGAAGTCCCGTATGTGCAACTTTTCTTTTCTCTAAGGAATCAGCCTCAGCTCTGTCAGGCCTGTTCCCCATGCCCTACTCAGCCCTCCTCAGGACTACTTTCAAATGTGGGACTCCCTGTGGCTACTACACTACCTCCACCAATGCCAACCAGGGCTCCTCAGCTCCAATAACCTAACAGGAACTAGAGAGGGCCGAGACGGCCAAGGCATCTGAGGTTACCAGGATGCCCAGATTCTGCCCTCTACAGGCAGTAGGAGGAGAATTTGGCCCGACCAAGGCGCACACCCCCTTTTCACTTTCTGACCTAAAGCAAACTAAGGTGGACTTAGGAAAGTTTTCAGATGACCCGGACAAGTATATAGATGGTCTACAGGGCCTGGGTCAGTCCTTTGAATTAGACTGGAAAGATATCATGCTATTGTTTAATCAAACCCTAACCAGCAATGAGAGAGAGGCTGCTCTAGCAGCGGCTCAAGAGTTTGGGGACACCTGGTACCTTAGTCAAGTACATGACCTAATGAGACCAGAGAAAAATGATAGATTTCCTACAGGTAAACAAGCAGTTCCTGGCACAGACCCTCACTGGGATCCTGATTCAGAACAAGAGGACTGGAGCTCTAGGTAGTTCTTGACCTGCATACTTGAGGGATTAAGGTGAACTAGGAAGAAGCCAATGAACTATGCATTGTTATCCACCATAACTCAGGGAAAGGAAGAAAACCCAACAGCTTTCCTTGAGCGATTGTGAGAGGCCTTGAAAAGATATACTTCCCTGTCATCAGACTCCATTGAGGGTCAGTTAATACTAAAGGACAAGTTTATTATGCAGTCAGCAGCAGATATTAGAAGGAAGCTCCAGATGCTGGCCTTGGGGCTAGAACAAAGTCTAGAATCATTACTGAACCTGGCAACCTCAGTGTTAATATAATAGAGGCAAAGAGGAACAGGCTGAAAGGAACAGGAGAGACCAGAGAAATGCCACAGCCTTAGTCATGACCAGCAGGCAAGCAGACCCAAGGGGTTCAAATGAGCAAATAGCTCGGGTTAGCCGCCAGTCTGGCAAAGCTTGTTACCACTACGGTCTGAAGGGACATTTTATAAGAAACTGTCCTTAGAGGAATGGACCACCTCCTCATCCTTGCCCACTATGCCAAAAGGATCACTGGAAAGCACATTGTCCCAGGGGATGAAGGTTCCCAGGGCCTGAGGTATCTAACCAGATGACCCAACTGCAGGACTGAAGGTGCCCGGGGCAAGTGCCAGCTCGCATCATCACTCTCACAGAGCTCAGGGTAAAGCTGATCATAAAGGGCCAGTTTAATCTCCTCCTGGACAGTGGCATGGCCTTCTCTGTTTTACTCTCCTGCCCTAGACAGTTGTCCTTTGTCTGTAACTATCCAAGGAGTCCCAGGATGAGCAGTCTCCCGATATTTCTCCCAGCCCCTATGAGATGCTTTATAGACGGCCCTTTCTTACTAATGATCTTGTATTAGACAAGGAAACAGCAGATTTAATAAAAGATATAACCTCTTTGGCTAAGTACAAATAGGCTCTTAAAACTTACCTGAACGACATCCTAGAGAAAAGGGAAAAGAATTGTTCTGCCCTGGAGACTTGGTGCTTGCTAAATCTCTCCCCTCAGATTCTCCCTCTCTAGGCTCATCTTGGGAAGGACCATTTTTGGTTATTCTGTCTACACCAAGGGCAGTTAAGGTGGTGGGAATTGACTCATGGATATATCACACTCGGCTGAAGCCTTGGACACCTCCTAAAGAAAGTCATAATCTCACCACTCCGCAGCCTGAAGTTCCAGGAGATGACCCTTCATACACCTATGAGTCGTTAGAGGATCTGCATCTGCTCTTCTGACAAGATCCCCAGGAAAGTAACTACTCATGAGTCTAATTTATATCCTGGCATTAACAGGACTATAACTCTTAACTTTGCTATCTCTCAAACTTCAATTATTCCTTTCATAAGGTAGGGGGGTCGAAATAACAGAAAAACTTGGTGTTGGCATTAGAAAAGTTACTACCTCTATTCGGTTACTATAAGTTATCTCAGGAGTTAAATAACAATATAAAAAAGGTTGCTAATTCTCTCTCTGCAAAGGCAGCTTACTATGCAAAACAGCTTAACTCTTTAGCTGCCATAGCACTTCAAAGTAAAAGGGCCCTAAATCTGCTAACAACAGAGAGAGAGGGAGCCTGCCTCTAGGAAAAAATGCTGCTACTTTATAAACCAATTAAGTGTTGCTTTAAACAAAGTTAAAGAACTCAGGACTCAATCGAACACAGGACTAAAAACCTTCAAGAAATAGTATCGTGGAACTTAACAACTGGCTGTCCTGGCTATATCCTCTCCTAGGTCTGTTTATAACCATTCTATATTCGCTGGCCTCTGGGTTTTTCCATCTTTAACCTTCTTGTCACATTTATTTCTTCTAGAACCATAAGGCCACAAATAATCCTACAACTGGAACCCTGGATGTCCTTGGCTCATGAGCTCTACTGTGGACCTCAGGATCAACCTGCGCCCCTGAAAGGGTCACCTCTGGAGGAAATCTCAACTGCAGGGCCTCTTCTATACCCTATTTCAGCAGGAAGTAGTTAAAGAGCGACTGACGTCCGTGTCCAAACAGCAGTTGCACATTCCTGTTTAGAGGGGGGACTGAGGGGACTCTTCCCAGGTCCATAAGGGGGGGGTAGTTTCAAAAGCAAGAACTTCCCAGCATCATACCTCCAACTACACCTCCATCTGGGGACCTAGAGTTCTTTAACTTTTGTGCGCACGGGAAAAAAATCAAAGGTCCGTCACTCCAGCGGAAGTTTAAAGGAACTCCTTTCATAGGAAGGGAAAATTGAATGGGGCGGGAATTCCTCCCAGGTTAAAAGTCCCCATCCCCCACATCCAGGTAGACTCTATATCTGGATCCCCTTCCAAGACCTCATGGAAGCTGCTTTTCTTTCTCATCTCTCTCTGCCTAAATAAATCACTTTCTGCAACACTCTCTGGGGTCCGATATTTACTTACGAGCACACTGTGCCTGGCCAGGTCCTCTCTCCCATTCTTGGGTGAGTGAGGGACCAAGAGCCTGGAAGAACACATCCTAGTGGGGAGCTGAGCCTCCCCTGCACCCTGGAACCCAGTCTCACATGGATAAGCAAGAAAGTGGTTTCCTGAAATGGAATCTACTCCTGGATTCCATTTGATGCTGTGAACAACATCAAAATGATAACAAAGGATTTAAAATATTACATAAATTTAGTTGACGAAGGAGTGGCAGGGTTTGAAAGGATTGACTCCAATTTTTAAAGTTGTACTGAGGGTGAAATGCTATCAAACAGCATCATGTGCTATAGAGAAATCTTTGGTGAAAGGAAGAGTCAATTGATGTGGCAAACTTCATTACTGTCTTAAGATATTGCCATAGCCACCCCAAGCATCAGCAATCAGTACCCTGATGAGCCAGTAGTCATCAGCATTGAGGCAAGAACTTCCACCAGCAAAAAATTATGACTTGTTGAAGGCTTAGATGATCACTGGCTTTTTTTAGCAATAAAATATTTTAATTAAGGTGTGTATTATTTTTAGTCATAATGCTACTTTACACAGAAAAGACTACAATACTGTATAAAGATAACTTTTATATATGCACTGGAAAACAAAAAAAATTTGTGACTTGCTTCAATATTGTGATGTTTGCTTTACGGCAATATTTACTTTATTTGGTGGTCTGGAACCAAACTTGTAACATCTCCCAGGTATGCCTGTATCAATAATTGAGGCTAAAAGATGGTCAACAATGACAAGGAGTAAAAGAGGAGACAAGGCTACACTTTAATATGGTAGGAGGCCACTAGGCCACATGTGGAGCACTTAAATGTGTCTAGCTGGGACTGAGATGAGCTGAAGTATAAAATATACACAGGATTTCAATAACTTCATATTTTATTAAAAGATAAAATAGCTTATTAATACTTTTATATAAAATACTTTAGATATACTGTATTAGATAAATCATAAAATTAATTTCACCTGTTTTTTACTTTTTTAATGTGGCTATTACAAAATTTTAAATTAAACATGGCTTCTGTTGGCTGGTACTGCTCTAAGGTGTTCAAAAGTACCAACTGCAGAAAGCAGATGCCACCTCTATTTGGAGGGAAAATAAGCAAGGAATGAATCAAAAACTTAACAAAAACTCCCTTCCACCAAGTCACTGAGATTCACATCTCACTGGATGGAGTGTGCTGCCACAGAAACACACAACCTTCCCTGTAAAGAAACTTACCAGAGGCCAATGGCCAAAATTGTTTCCTATGAATAGCCTGCTGATTGGCTGAGAAAGTTCCTGGTGGGTATGGGCTAACTGGAGGTGATCTGTAGAAGCTGTCCACCAGGTGGCATAGAAACTTATCAGACAGTATAAGCAGGCTTACATAGACCAGAGGGTGTGTGTAGGCTGTGGCTAGTTCAGAAGGGCTGCTGAGGTAAATGCTACAGAGTCTCCTGCATATTCATCTTCTGGCCCAGGGGAAAAAAAGCACAAATACATCAAGAAGAAAAGCCTCTTCTCTCCTGCTATAACCTTGCAGAGCACCACCAGCAGTGTCTATTGGCAAAGCCTAATGTCTAGCCAGCTGGCACAGGAGAAACATTTAGTGTCTAGCTCTAGTATCACACAGTAGGGCACGGAAAGGCGAGTCTGGCGCTAAGAAATAATAAACTAATTAATACATACTGACTTTCTTTATTGTTTTCTGTTTCATTGATTCCCATTCCTCTGTTTGTTTTTTCTGCTACTTACCATTGATTTAATTTTTTCTTTTTTTATCTTTAAGGTAGAAACTTAGTTCTTGATTTTTCCTTTTCTAATATAATATTGAGAGCTATAACAATTTTCCTCTAAGCACTGCTTTAGCTAAATTCTGTAAATTTTGATATGTAGTCCTCCCTTGGTATCTGCAAGAAACTGGCTCCAGGACTCTCTGTGGATACCAAAATTCATAAATGCTCAAGTCCCTTATGTAGGATGGTGTAGCATTAGGAAATAACCTGGGTGTATCCTTCTACATATTTTAAACAATCTCTAGATTACTTACACACCTAATACAAACTAAATATTATATAAATAGTTGTTATGCTGTCATTGTTTTTCACTTGTAATATTATTTTTTTTTCCAATTTTTTTTTATGTTTTTGGTTGAATGTGTTGATGAGAAACCTGTGGATAAAGAAGGCCAACTATATTGTGTTTCCATTATCATTCACTTAAAAATATTTGCTATTCTCCAGCTATTTATTTTTAATTTAATTCCATTGAAGACAGAGAATATATTCTGTAAGATTTCAGTATTTTGAGGCTAATTAATATCTAGTTTATGGCTGGGTATGGTCTATCTTAGGTGAATGTTTAATGTGCAAGATAAATGAATGTGGTAATTTTACAATTACCATTTCAATCTCGCTACTTGTTATTGGTCTGTTCAGGATATCTAATTCTTCCTGATTTAAGCTACAAGAGCTGTATTTTTCTAGGAATTTATCCATCTCTGCTAGGTTTTCTAGTTTATGTGTACAAAGGTGTTCATAGTAGCCTTTAATGTTCTTTTGTATCTCAGTGGTGTCAGTTGTAGTATCTCCTGTTTTGTTTCTTAGTGAGGTTATTTGGATTTTCTGTCTTCTTTTCTTGGTTAATCTTGCTAATGGTCTATTGACTTTATTTATATTTTCAAAGAACCAGCTTTTTATTTCATTTATCTTTTGTATTTTTTTTTTTTTTGTTTCAAGTTTAAAGCATTGAACTCTTTACAACCAAAGCAGATAGTCAATATCTTTTCAGGAGCCATACAACATACAACGTGCAACATGCAATTTGAATTGCACATACAGTCACAATGCAAGAAAACTAAAAGTCAAAGGATAAAAACAAAAAACTATCACAACTATTCAATCAAAGAGAAAATCAAAACAAAAAGCACAGATTATTTAGAAAACAACAATAATAAAAATATTTCCTTGAACTTATGAGATAGGACCAAAGTTGTATAGAGAAAAATTCAGAGCCAAATACATTAATATTAATAAATAATTAAGGATTGAAATAATTAATAATCTAACTCAAGAAACCCTAGAAAAAGAACAAGATAGTAATGATACAAAAGCAGAAGGAAAAACTAAGAACAAACCAAACCCAAACCCAGCAAAAGAAAGAAAATAACCAAGATCAGAGTAGAAACAAAAAAACTAATGTAAAGACAAAATTTAATGTACTAAAAAGTTAAACAGGCCTAAAAAAATAAAAGGGATTTTCTAGATAAGAATCTAATCAGGAAAATGAAAAAAGTGTAAAGCCACAAAGTAATAAAGAAAGATGATAAAAATAATCTGAGGGTAAACTAAAATAATTGCATGAATCTTATTTGTTCATTTTTTAAGTGGAAAAATATTAGCAAACCAAAATTAACAGCACATTAAAAAGATTATTCAATATGATCAAGTGGGATTCATCTCAGGGATGTGAGGATGATTCAACATACACAAATTAATACACATGATGCGCTGTATTAATAGAAAAAAGGACAAAAACCATATGATCTCAATAAATGTAGAAAAAACATTTGATAAAATTAGATATCTTTTCACAATAAAAACTCTCAATAAATTAGGTATAGAAGGAATGTACTTCAACACAATAAAGGCCATATGACAAACCCACAGCTGACATCATACTGTATGAGAAAAGTTGAAAGGTTTTCTCTAAAATCTGAAACAAGACAGGGATGACAACTGATCTTCGACAAAGCAAACAAAAACATAAAGTGGGGAAAGTACACCCCTTTTCAACAAACAGTGCTGGGATAATTGGCTAGTCACATGTAGGAGAATGAAACTGCATCCTTATCTCTCACCTTCTACAAAAATCAACTCAAGATGGATTAAGGACTTAAATCTAAGACCTGAAACTATAAAAATTCTGAGGATAACATTGGAAAAACCCTTCTAGACACTGGCTTACACAAGGATTTCATGACCAAGAACCCAAAAGCAAATGCAATAAAAACAAAGATAAATAGTTGAGAGCTTATTAAACTAAAGAGCTTTTGCATGGCAAAAGGAACAGTCAGCAGAGTAAACAGAAAACCCACAGAGTTGAAGAAAATCTTCACAATCAAAGGACTAGCATCCAGAACTACAATAAACTCAAACAAATCAGTAAGAAAAAAACCAAACAATCCCATCAAAAAGTGGGCAAAGGGCATGAGAAATACTGAACAACAGTAATGATATCAGGGACATGCAAATCTAAACCACAATGTGATACCACTTTATTCCTGCAAGGATGGCCACAATAAAAAAATAAAACAGTAGATGTTGGTGTGAATGCAGTGAATAGGGCTGGTGGGAATGTAAACTAGTACAGCCACTACGGAAAACAATGTGGAGATTCCTTAAAGAACTAAAAAGCAGAACTACCATTTGATACAGCAATCCCCCTACTTGGTATCTACCCAGACAAAAAGAAGTCATTATTTGAAGAAGACACTGGTGCATAAACGTTTATAGTAGCACAATTCACAACAAAATTATGGAACCAACCCAAATGCCCATTAATCAATCAGTGGATAAAGAAATTGTGGTGTGTGTGTGTGTGTGTAAACTCTATTATTTTTAATGAGAAACCTATCAACATTCTTATTGTGGTTCCCTTGAATACAATGTCTCTTTTTTCTTCTGGCTGCTTACAAAATTTTCTATATCTCGTTTTTAGTTATCTGACTCTGATGTGGTTTTCTTCGTATTTACACTGTTTGAGGTTTGCTGAGCATCTTGGTGCTGTGGGATGCTATCTTTCATGAATTTTATATAATTCATTCATTATCATTATCATTATCTCCCTCAATATTGTTTTCTGCCCTAATCTCTCTCCTTTTTTTCTCCCCTAAGATCTCAGTTATGTTAGGCCACAAGTTTCAGGCACTCTGCACCCTTTTTAAAAATGTTTTCATTTCCTTTATGCTTCAGTTTGAGTAGCTGCTATTGACTATCGTTAAATTCAGTGATTCTTTGTTCAGCTGTGCCCAGTCTTGTTAAGCCCACTAAATGAAGTCTTAATTTCTAATAATGTATATTTCAGTTCTAGAATTTCCATTTGGTTGTTTTTAATAGTTTCCATTTCAATACTGAAATTACTATTTCAATACTGAAATTACTATCTATTCACTATGTTTTTCACCTTTTTGACGAGATCTTTTAACTTCTATCGCATAATTTAATTAAAGTCCTTTACTCTAATTCTGGTATCTGTTATCAACTGTGGATCTACTTCTGTTAAATACTTTTTAAAAAAACTTGATTGTAGGCCAGGTGCGCTGGCTCATGCCTGTAATCCCAGCACTTTGGGAGACTGAGGCAGGTGGATCATGAGGTCAGGAGTTTGAGACCAGCCTGACCAAGATGGTGAAACCCTGTCTCTACTAAAAGTACAAAAAATTAGCCAGATGTGGTGGCATGCACCTGTAATCCCAACCAATCAGGAGGCTGAGGCAGGAGAATTGCTTGAACCCAGAAGGCGAAGGCTGCAGTAAGCTGAGACACTGTCTCAAAAAAAAAAAAAACTTGATTGTGAGTCACGCTTTCCTGCGAAAAAGACCGGAGATGGAATAAATAATGTATGTCTAGAAAAGTGCTGTCTGGCTGCTAGGATACGAAGTTGAGTTAATGTTGCCTGTAATTGACTTGTTACTGCATTCATTAAAATTCTACTCACTATGGGCTTCAAATATTTTGAGGGAAGCATCCAGATTTTCTTTCATCAGGGCTTGGGATTTGAGCACTGACAAGACTACAACTCTCTCTTTACAGTCAAGCTACTAGCTTTACCAACTGTAAGACATCTCTCTCTGCTTTGCTGTTCAGCCATCAGCTTTATCGTTGGGCAGTTCTTTTTCATTTTCCAGCCCTGTTCCCTAATTTTCTGCACCTCTAGAGACATCTTTCCATTCTACTGCCTTACCCCAAAGTAGCTTCAGTGGGCTGCTACTTTGCACTCAGTGAATGCCTAGTGTATTTCAAAGGGGGATATCTCTCAGCCCTTCCACCCTGTCTCAGCTTTTGGTACACTGCTACTGTGCACTCCATGAAGGCACCAAAGGAAAGAACGGAAGAGTGGGTGTAAACTCATCCAGTGTCTGGGGCTCCACGAAATTCCAAGCTGTCATGTCAGCCTGAATATGGCTATACAAAACTTGTTAAAATTTTGACTGGTTGCTCTTCACTCTAAACTATAGTAGGTTCTCTTCTCTTTCTACTGTGCCCCACGGATGTAGCCATGGGTCTCTCTTCTTTCCTATGAAAGACTCTACTCTTTCTGGAATTCAGGTTCCTTTGTTTTCTCAATTATCTGATGAGTTCAAACAAAATAAGAGAAAAATCCTCCATAATTTTGTGTCATATTCACTTTCATCTCATTGTTAATATAAGAAACAATGATCTATTGTGAGTTTTTACATCTTAACCAGAGGCAGAAGTGCCTATCTACTTTTTTTTTCCTTGAGACAAGGTCTCGCTCTGTTGCCCAGGCTGGAGTGCAGTGGCATGAATATGGCTCATTGCAGCATTAACCTCCTGAGTTCAAGTGATCCTCCCACCTTAGCCTCCTGAGTAGCTAGGACCACAGGCATATGCCACCACACCCAGCTAATTTTTAAAATATTTGCAGAGATGGGGTCTCAGCATGTTGCCCAGGCTTATCTACTTGTTAGAGTAGGTTTTTATTTTAAGCAACATATGGTTACCGTTGAATTTCAATACCTGGATTTAACAGTAAGATTACAAATAGTACCAACATATTTTTATTTGAGTAAGTGAATACTTACTTTGCAATTTTTTTTTTTAAGCGAAGAGTCTTGCTCTGTCGTCCAGGCTAGAGTAGAGTGGCATGATCTAAACTCACTGCAGCCTCAACTTTCCAGGCTGAAGTGATCTTCCCACCTCAGCTACTGGAGTAGCTGGGATTACAGGAGTATGCTACCACACCCAGCTAATTTTTAAAATTTTCTGTAGAGACAAAGTCTCACTACGTTGCCCAGGCTGGTCTCAAACTCCTGGGGCTCAAGCACTTGGCAATTTTAAACACTAACATTTGTATCCACTTTTATGTATCACAATTACTTGTTAATCAGAAAGGATAACATGAACAACTAAATACATACAAAGTTCTTAGCTGGGAGTGGTGGCTCACATCTGTAATCCCAGCACTTTGGGAGGCCGAGGCAGGCAGACCACTTAGGAGTTTGAGACCAGCCTGGCCAACATGGTAAAACCCATCTCTACTAAAAATACAAAAATTAGCTGGGCATGGTGGTACACGCCTGTAGTCCCAGTTGCTTGGGAGGCTGAGGTATGAGAATCACTTCAACCCATGAGGTGGAGGTTGCAGTGAGCTCAGATTGTGTCATTGCACTCTAGCCTGGGTGACAAAGTGAGACAGGAAGGAAAGAAGGAAGGAAGGAAGGAAGGAAGGAAGGAAGGAAGGAAGGAAGGAAGGAAGGAGGGAGGGAGGGAGGGAGGGAGGGAGGGAGGGAGGGAGGGAAGGAAGGAGAAAGAAAGAGAGAAAGAAAAAGAAAGAACGAAAGAAAGAACTCACGTGAGTGAGACAGAGTGAGGGAGGGCACTCCCCAACAATTTTTTAAAAAGTTCTTAAGTCATAATATACTGGGAAAATAATTAAGAAATGTAAAATTGGATAGCAAACTAAAAGCTGTAAATCACAAATGTCCTAGAAGAAAGCATTCATTTTTAAATTGATAGTCAATTAAACAGTATAATTACATAAGTGTTAAGATACATCACAATCAAAATACAAAGAAGGTAAAACTCTAAAAATTTCTATCCATCCATCCATCCATCCTTCTTTCTTTCTCATAACTCTAGTCTTAGAGTCTAAACTACTATTTATACACTGAAGAGTTCTAAATTTAGTCTAGACTTCTCCTCGAGCACTAGACTTGAATGCCTCCTCAACATGTGCACTAAGATGCCTAAAAGGCATCCCAAACTAAAAACTTATAAAGTGAACTCCTTACTTTTTCCTTAAACTTGTTCCTCCATAGCCTTTGTTACTCCATCAAATGACAATCCATCCTGCCATGAGTTCAGGCTAAAAAACTAGAGGCTTCCTTGACTCTCATATATCACATATAGGCAAACCTTGTAGTCTCTATTTTTAAAATATATCCAAAATCCTACCACTTCTCAACACCTCTATAGCTACCCTGGTCCTGGTCACCATCATCTTATTCCTAAATAGCTGCCATGGCTTCCTAACTGATCTTTCTGCTTCTGCCTCTGCAATACATCCACTCACCTCTGCATACTGCACAAACGGCCAGAGATTCTTTTAAATCATAAGAGAAATCATGCCACTCTTCTACTCAGAACTCTCCAATGGCATCCATTTCACTCTGAGTAAAGGCTAAAGTCCATAACATGATCTATAAAGGCCTGTGATCTGGCTTCCAACCACCTCTCTGATGCCATTTCTTCTTTTCACTCACTGTGCTCTAGATATTGGCCTTCTTGTTGTTTCCTAAACAAATCATGCAAGTGTTTATTTCAAGGCCTTTGTTAACCGCTGTTTCCTCTGCCTTCCATGCTCCTTCCCCATGTTGCAGTTAGCTTAGTGGAATTATTAATTCCCAAAATTCTGTCAGGTAACTGGATGGTTCTTTTATTGGTTTCACCTGGATCTGCTCATGAGGCTGCAATTCGCTGGCAGCTTGACTGGGGCTCGAGTACCTAAGATAGTCAAATTCACACATCTCAGACTTTGGTGCTGGCTGTTGTTTGGTCCACTGTCTATATGTAGCCTCCCAAAGTTAGATATTCTACCTCAGGTTTTCTTACATGATAGAAGGAGCATCCTAAGAGGGGAAAAGTAGAAGGTGAAAGGTCACTTAAGGCCTGGGATTTGCAATTCATACAATGTCTTCTTTGACACTTGGTTAAAACAAGTTATAAGGGCAACTCAGATTCAAGGGGGTGAGAAACTCTACCTTTTAATGGAAAGAGCTGTAAAATATTGTGGATGTGATATACCACACCCCAAATATTTGCATGGCTCACTCCTTGCATATGTTTGCTCAAATGTCACCTTATCAGTGAGTACTTTGTGATTCCATATGAAGTACCTAACTTTTCCTCACCTTAGCCTTTACTGTCTCACATTTTTCTCTTCTCTACAGCATGTATCACCATCTGACATTGCACAATTACTTATTTGTTTACTATCTGTCTCCTTCCACTACCTCAGACATAGCCTTGTATATAGCAGGCACCCAATCAGTATCTGTTGAATACATTCTGTCAAGCATGTGTCATGAATTAATAATGCAAGATCCAAGTAACTTTAAAAAGCTAATATAAATTTTACTGTTAAAAAATGTTGGTGGCTTTATATGTTCTTTTATTCTGTGATTTTGAACAAAATATTTTATAATGCTTCAGTGTGGTCATCTATAGACTTTAGCCATGTGTCTCTTGTTTCTTAGATATAATGAGGCTGGGCACAGTGGCTCACACCTGTAATCCCAGCACTTTGGGAGTCCAAGGCAGGTGGATCACTCCTGGATCCTGAAGCCAGGAGTTTGAGACCAGCTTGGCCAATTGGTGAAACCTTTCTCTACTAAAAATATAAACATTAGCAAGGTGTGGTGGTGCTTGCCTATAATCTCAGCTACTTGGGTGGCTGAGGCACAAGAATTGCTTGAGCCTGGGAGTCAGAGGTTGCAGTGAGCCAAGACAGCATTACTGTAATTCAGCCTGGGCAATAGAGCGAGACTTTCCCTCAAAAAAAAAAGAAAAGAAACAATTTTAAAAAGAGAAATACATACAATGAGAATTTTTTTAAAAAATCTAGATAAATATTAATTATGTACCTAGTCTCTAAAACCAATAATTTAAACTCTTTACTAAAAGTGTCTGCAGAGCCTAGAAAAAGCTATCTTGTTAACCTATATTAAGTCAGAGTTTAACTTAGAAAAAAAACTTAAGTAAAAAATGCCAGAAAAAATGACAATAGTTTATTAGATACATATATGTGTGTTTATCTATGTGTATATAAAAATGTTCTGACCTAGTCCTGAATCCACTTCTTATAAACAGAGTAAACAGAGTGAATGACATCAGAAGAAGGATCCATACTAGAGGAGGTATCAGTACTGAAGCCACTGCCACAACCATCCCAATTAACTAAGGGCACTGTTACCAGGTCTAAACTAGCCTTACCTCCAATGTGGAACACAAGATTACCTATTAAAAATCCTCACTAATTGCTGTACTAGAACCATAAAACCTGAGACACTAACTAAGTGACTCAGCTAGTTAATGATAGAAGAATCTTCTCCCTCAGAGAAACTGTGGTTATAATGGTTAGGGTGAGGGTGGGGGAGATATGCTTTTAATTGTATATCCTTTTAGCCTTTTGGTTGTTGTTTGTTTTTTTTTTTTTTTTTTAAACATGCATGTTGAACCTATAAGCAAAAAGTAAAAATCAAAACATTAATTCAATCGAAAAGCAATTAATTCCCTCCATGGCTCGAGATACAGTAAATAAATCTAAAAGGAAGTTTCCATAAATGGCATTTTATACAGACTACTATAGGTAGCTGAAGAAAAAATCAGAATAAAATAATAAGCACTATATGTATATGCATGTGTTCATGTATTTGTATATTATGGCCCATGTGGAAACCCATTCCCCCTTGCCAAATTGATACGATAGGACATCATTTAAATGCAGAAGATAGTTTGGCCCAATAATGTCCTATTTTAGGCAGAAGAAATCTCAAAACAAAGAACACAAAACACTTGCTGGTTTGAAAAATGTTGGTTCAAAAAACAAGTAAATCAGAATTTTGTTATTTTAAAGCAACTAGGGCTAGGTGCTATGGCTCATGCCTATAATCCCAGTGCTTTGGGAGGCTGAGGGAGGATTGCCTGAGGCTAGAAGTTTAAGACTAGCCTGGGCAACACAGCAAGACTATAAAAAAAAAAAAAAATTAGCTGGGTATGGTGGTACCAACTGTAGTCTCAGCTACTCGATCCTGTAGTCCTGGGATCACTTGAGCCTAGGAGTTCGAGGCTGCAGTGAGCTATGATGGCACCATTGCACTACAGCTGGGGCAACAGAATGAAACCCTGTCTCCCCCACCCTAAACAAAAAAAAAAAGGCAACTCCGCTTAGGATTCATTTTACTTATACCAAATAGATTTAGAGATAATGTTGAAAAAATTATCCACACACACTCTTATACTAATGAGTTGCTGATAAATTATTATGATTGCTTTGGATATGCTTTCTTGTTAGAACTCTCCCAAATACCTAGGTTAAATTCGAACTTGATGTAGTTATTGTTGTGAATGATCTTTAATGAATGTAAATTTTCACTAACATTAAATGTGTCTTTCATACCAGCAAAAAAAAGAAAAGAAAAAAGGGCTAAGTAATGTTGATTTGATTCCCAGCCCTGGGAATCTTCTCATTCACAGAAAGGAGCTGTTCTCTTCTACATTAAGAAACAGAAATAGAAACATTGCTATTTCAAAAATTTGATGAATCAAATGCTTGAAGAAAAACCACATATACATTTACAAAGTCTAATAGTAGTTGATATGGCGTGGATCTATGTCCTTGCCCAAAACTCAAGTTGAACTACAATCCCCAATGTTGGAAGTGGGGCCTGCTGGGAGGTGACTAGATCAGATTTTCCCTTTGGTACACTGACTGTGAGTGAGTGCTCACAAGATCTGTTTTTTTTTTTTTTGAATGTGACACCTCCCCATTCCTCTCTTCCTCCTGCTCTAGACATGTGAAATCCTCACTTCCCCTTGACCTTCCACCATGATTGTAAGTTTCCTGAGGTCTTCCCAGAAGCCACTATGCTTCCTGTACAGCCTGTAGAACCGTGAGCCAATTAAACCTCTTCTCTTTATAAATTACCCAGTCTCAGATATTTCTCATATTTTAGCAATGTGAGAACAGACTAATACAATGATAAACAGGAAGGGGTAAACATAAAAAGGACAGTGAGGAAACAGTTCCTGGTCTAGGCATTTCCATGAGCTAGTTGTATGATCTTGGGCAACTCATTTACTCTCTAGGCCTAATTTTTTCATGTGGAAAGAAAGGAAGGAATAAGACCAGGTACCTCAAACATTTTTACAGATTTTTAAGATCCTACTAAGTTTTTTATTAGCACTACAGGTCCAGGCACAGTGGCTCATGCCTGTAATCCCAGCACTTTGGGAGGCCGAGCTAGGTGGATCACCTGATATTAGGAGTTCGAGACCAGCCTGACCAACGTGGTGAAATCCCATCTCTACTAAAAGTACAAAATTAGCCAGGCATGGTAGCGGGCACCTGTAATCCCAGCTACTCAGGAGGCTGAGGCAGAAGAATCAATTGAACCCAGGAGGTGGAGGTTGCAGTGAGCCGAGATCACACCATTGTACCCTAGCCTAGGCAACAAGAGTGAGACTCCATTTAAAAAAAAAAAAAACAAACAAAAAAAGCTACAAATTCTGTAGTATTAGTAAAATGTCCACTGTTATAACCCTTTGACCCAGAAAATCTTTTAAGAATTATCCCAGAAATGGACTGGCCCATGTGAGCAAACATTTGTAAATGTGGACAAGTATGTTCACTGGTATTTGTATTAGCAAAAGGCCTACAGAGAAAATAATTAAATGTTCAGAAAAAGCTACTTTTAAAAAATCATAGCCATATACACAATGGAATAACCATAAAGTCATCTGAAAGACTAAAGAAATTATCTGGAACAATTTCCAAAATATATGGTTGTATGAAAAAAGCACGGCAGAGAATGGTGTGTATAGTGTGTCATTTCAACTTTTAACAAAGGATAGTAAAACAGACACAAACACATGGATATAAACGTGTGTGTGTGTGTGTGTGTGTGTGTGTATGTATACACACACACAAAAAATTCTTGTTTATGCAAAGAATGTTTCTAATTGGATACACAAGAAACTGGAATTGGATACATAAGAAACTGGTAGTAGCTGCTGCTTCTAGGAGGGGAACTAGCAGTTTAAAGCAGAAGTAAGATTGAACTTTTCATTGTAAACTATTTTCTACTCTCTGATTTTACTACGTATAGCTTTTTCATTAAATAAAGAAAAAAACACACAAAATATTTACTTAAAAATACTTATATTCTCTATGCTTTAAATTAGCTAACAGGCCTGATTTACCAAATATGTAATATTATCTGAGAAAAATTACTTTATGCAAATATTTTTCAAATTACCTTGAAAAGCCTGGGAAACACATCTGCTGGTTGTCCACGAATCACAAACAGACGAGAGTTTAATTTTCGTAGATTGGCATCAAGATCCTCAAGACACTGAAGCAAAAATCTAGAGAAGAAAATATTACATAAATTATTAAAAATATATATTTAGAAGATAAAGTATTATAAAATCATGTTATATAAGTTGAAATGCCAACCTTTTATCTTATTACCTTATTGATTTATAAATTACTCTTTCCAAAAACCATACCAATATGTATTTTTTAATTATAGCACAAATTACCTAGTATTTTAATGAAGTCTTGAATAAAATCAGTAATTTTCATTAAAGTGATTATTAGTGAAAATTTGTGAACATAAAAATATATAAAGAAGTATCAAAGTAATTAAATGAAATTGGTTTCATTGTTTAAACTTGATGAAATATTTTATATACGAAAATGGCTTTTCACATAGAAAGAAACTTGAAAAATCTAGAGTATCTTATGCTGGAGGGGAAAAAACCAGAATATCTTATATAATCAATGAGCAAGCAAATAATTTAAGAATACGATGGTAAAATGGAATCTGAGGGTATAAAAAAAAAGAAAAAAAGAATATGAGTACATTTTTGTAATATTGTAATCATTTAAGAGACAAATCATAATGCCCATTTTCAAGTTTCTAATCCATTTAAAAAAGAAACTAATAGTAAATAGATGCCAAATTATGTGGCTATTAATTCTCTGAATGTAGAAAATGCCATATTAACTTCTCAAAAAATGAAAACGTTCCATGGAGTGGGGGTGGAGACTATAGTCTTTATCAATGAAATAAGTAGTAACAAGGCTTACACATGACAAATATCTAGGAAAATTCTGGGGCAGTACCAGAATACTGCTTACTGTGCATTTTCAGTTGTGAAGAAATGGAACACTCCCAAAGAGCAAATTTAAAAGAGATATCACCCATCGAAGATCCAATCTTATTGTGTGCCTCATGTTAATTTTCATCTAGATTCTACTCTTTTCAGCTGGACATATCTTATTTCCTATTTTGCTTCTTTTATGTTCTTGTTATTAAATAGGTTAAGTATTTGTTTGCCACATGGTCCTTGAGAATAGTGAATATGTCTTGTGAAGAGGAGTGATTAAGAAGCAGAGAAAGGCATATTCTAGAAGTATACTATCCAATATGGTAACCAAAAGCCCCATGTAGCAATTTAAGTTAATTAAATTTAAAAATCAGTTCCTTAGTCACACTTGCCACACTTCAAGTCCTCAACAGCCACATGTATAGCTAGTGGCAACCATACTGAATAATATAGCTATAGATCATTTCCATCATTGCAGAAAGTTCTCCTGGACAGATAGTTCTAAAAAGCTGCTTGGTCTAGATCATTTTGTTCTCCTTGCCAATTCTGATCCCATCATTTCACCAAATAAGTCTTGTTGATTTTTTACAACTGTAGTTATTAGTAACATAAGTATACTAGTCAGGTCTGACACTTCTTCCTCTTTAGGAGCACCATCTGTACAGCTTAAAGAGTCACAGTGCTATATATATATATATATTTATTGTACTTTAGGTTCTGGGGTACATGTGCAGATCCTGCAGGAATGTTGCATAGGTACATACATGGCAAGGTAGTTTGCTGTCTTCATCCCTCCATCAACTGTATCTGGAATTTCTCCCCTAATTATCCCTCCCTACCCCCCTACTGTCCCTTCTCTAGCCCTCCCCAACTGACCGTAGTATGTGATGCTCCCCTCCCTGTGTCCAAGTGCTCTAATTGTTCAACACCTGCCTATGAGTGATAACATGCAGTGTTTGGTTTTCTGTTCTTGTGTCAGTTTGCTGACAATGATGGTTTCCAGGTTCATCCATGTCCCCATGAAGGGCACGAACTCATTGTTTTTTATGGCTGCATAGTATTCCATGGTGTATATGTGCCACATTTTCTTTATCCAGTCTATCATTGATGGACATCTGGGTTGGTTCCAGGTCTTTGCTATTGTAAACAGTGTTACAATGAACATATGTATGTATGTATGTTTATAATAGAACAATTTATAATTCTTTGGGTATATACCCAGTAATGGGATTGCTGGGTCAAATGGTATTTCAATTTCTAGGTCCTTGAAGAATCACCACACTGTCTTTCACAATGGTTGCACTAATTTGCACTCCCACCAACAGTGTAAAAGTGTTCCCATTTCTCCACATCCTCTCCAGCATCTGTTGTCTCCAGATTTTTTAATGACTGCCATTCTAACTGGTGTGAGATGGTATCTCAATGTGGTTTTGATTTGCATTTCTCTAATGACCAGTGATGATGAGAATTTTTTCATATGTTGGCCTCATAAATGTCTTCTTTTGCAAACTGTCTGTTCATATCTTTTGCCCACTTTTTGATGGGTTTTTTTTCTTCTTGTAAATCTGTTTTAGTTCTTTGTAGATTCTGGATATTAGCCCTTTGTCAGATGGGTAGATCACAAAAAATTGTTTCCCATTCTGCTGGTTGCTGGTTCGCTCTAATGATTATTTCCTTTGCTGTACAGAAGCTCTGGAGTTTAACTAGATTTTATTTGTCTATTTTGGCTTTTGTTGCCATTGCTTTTGGTGTTTTAGCCATGTCCTTGCCTATACCTATGTCCTGAATGCTTTTGCCTAGGTTTTCTTCTAGGGTTTTTATGGTGTTAGGGACATCCCACCATTTCACCTTAGGAAGTCTAAAACAGGAAGCAAACCCTTCTATACTCACATTTATATTTCATCTCATCCCTTTTCTGCCTTAGTTTGGAGTCACCTCCCTAACACCTGATCCCCACCCTAACCCATCACTACCAATGTACAAATACGTCAAGGAAAAAGACTGTTGTTGTCAGATGCATAGTGATATAAAAGCATCTGAGTTTAATAAAATTATCTCTGACTATGAATAATTTATTATGTCTGGTTACAAATGTTTACTGGGAAGCATCTAATTTTATGTATTTGCTTGGCAAGAGGAGTTACTCGATAGAACAAAGATCAAAGAGTTTTTACACGGATCAAAAATTAAGAAGTTGAAAGAACTAGCAATTTTAAGTTTTATTAAATTGAAACAGTACAAAACTTAAATGTCCTGGAGGGGTAATCTAAGGCAATGATAATCCCCTAATCTCTGTTGTATCATTAGTTTCAAAATCTTCCCCACCAGAAGTGAGGAAGAACTGAGAACAGCAAGAGTTCTCCATATTCAACTTTTTGGTCAAAACGATTCTATGTGGTGTAAGAGTTCAATGACAGTAAAATGGGAAAAGAAATAAAGCAAAAGGACATGATTAATTCATAAAATGAAGAATTAAGTATGAATTAATAATTGGCTCTTTATCTTTCCCTTTCTTGTTAATAGGCTGAATAAGCATTCTTTTTTTTTTTTTAAAGACAGGATCTTGTTTTGTTGCTAAGGCTGGAATGTAGTGGTGCAATCATGGTTCACTGCAGCCCTGAATTTTCCCACCTAAGCCTCTGGAGTGACTGGGACCACAGGAGTATGCCAGCACACCCAGGTAATTTTTGTAGTTTTTGTAGAGGTGGGGTCTCCCCATGTTGTTCAGGCTGCTCTCAAACTCCTGGCCTCAAGTGATCCTCCCACCTCAGCCTCCCAAAATGCTGGGATTACAGGCATAAGCCATCAAATGCCCGGCCTTAATAAACACAATATGAACCAAACAAATGCACAGAATTATATGGACTGAAGTAACGTGTTATAATGGAAAAAGTTTTGCGGCCAAAGAATTAATTTTGTTTTGGTACTTCATGAAACAAAGGAACAAAAGCTGTATTTAAGTACTGTTTTCTTCTTCCAGAGATATCATTTATATCCCTCATTTCACATAAAAATTGCACAGATTTAAAAAACAGAAGCACTTTAAAAATAATATAGGTACTCTGTAATCAAATATTTTAAGTAGAAAAGTCTGTGAAGAAAAGGAAAAGAGAAGGATAAAGTAGAACACACTATGATGCTGTTCTTTGTTATAAGGCTTTTAAAACTATTTGCATATATTACTTTAATAAAATAAAATTTACATTGAATGTATCTACTTTTGCTTATATGTGCACAAGAAAATAATTGGAAAAATACTCACCAAGCTATTAATCATATCTACCCATTAAGGACTAGGGGTTTGAGATAGGGGTGAGAAAGAGAAAAACAAACACATTTCTTTTAACTTCATAAAAAAGCTTAAAACTGATAGTGTACATTCTTTTAAAGTAGAAGAAAAATGAGATATGCTATTTCTACTGTATGCCTGGTTTAATACACAGTAAATATCTTTTCAAAGCAATGAACATACTTCTATGGCATCAATTTTCATAGTTTCATAGTATTCCATTGCACGGATGTCCCATAATTTAACAAGTCTATCAACAAATTACTATCCTTAAATCAATCCTGAAAGTCCTATTTAGTCTCCTCATCTGTAAAATTAGGACAGTAATAGGACCTATCTCATAGCACTGTCCGTGAGAACTAAATAAATGAACAGGCTCTTAGAATAGTGCCTGTCCATAGTAAGTACAATGATATGTTATCTATTACCTTTTAGTGTTCTCCTTTCTACCCACTTCTATTTTTGCTATAATAATTCTAGTTCGTATTATCTCTTGCTTGTACTATCTACTGCAATGCCTTAAAATAGATCTGCCTACTATCAGTCTCTCTCCATTCTAATTCATTTTATATGCAATTCTAAATCTTCGTGGGCACAACTTCCTGTACAAAGGTTTTCAAAGACTCATTCCCTATAAAATACACAACAAATTATTTTGCTTGGCTACTAAACTAGGGTTCTAAGTTTGTTTCCTGTCTCACACCACCCCTTTCTCTCACACCAAACCAAACCTTTCACCACACATTCAATCTCCTGGAATTTGCTCCATGCACTTTCCTTGGCTTGGAATACCTTTACCAATTCTCATTCCTTTAAGTTCATATCTCACTAATCTTAAATCTTCAAGGTAAAAGTCACTTCTCCATCTTCTGAACCTCTGAGGTACATTATGTCCTTCAGAGGATGAAAAAATTTTACCTCATATTATAGCTATCATACACACACACACACACACACACACACACATATATACACACATATGTGTATATATATATATACATTGTGTGTATGTATATGTATGTGTGTATATATATATATATAATAAAACCACCTCCTGATGGATTTCAAATTAAGTCGGTCTCTCTCTCTCTCTCTTTCTGAGACAGGGTCTTGCTCTGTCGCCCAGGCTGGAGTGCAGTGGCACTATCTCAGCTCACTGCAGTCTCCGTCTCCTGGGTTCAGGCAATTCTTGTGGCTGAGCCTACCAAGTAGCTAGGATTACAGCAGTATGCCGCCACATCTGGCTAATTATTTTTTGAATTTTTAGTAGAAATGGGGATTCACCATGTTGGCCAGGCTACGGTGATCTGCCTGCCTCAGACTCCCGAAGTGCTGGGATTACAGGCATGAGCCACCACACCTGGCCCTATCTATAGTTTTCTTAACATACATTTTGGTTTCTATAGTTGGCAAACAAATCTCATTATATGCCTTGTATAATTTGTTGAAAAGATTAGAAATAGGATTAAACGACCTAGCATGGATGTCTTGTATAACTGTTGAAAGGATTAGAGACCCTAATAGGGTCTCTAGCACATGGTAGATATGTATTAAACAGAAGTTATTTTCCCTTAAGAATAATTCCTGTGTGTGTGTGTGTATGTGTGTGTGTTGTGTGTGTATGTTTAAACACTCCATGTATATCTATGTATAAATACTTGGACATGACAAAAGAAACCATGAATTAGTTAGATGCCTACAACTGTATACAGAATTATTTTGAACTCATAACTTCATCTTAATGTGACTCTGAACTACGATTTGAAGGAAACCTTTCCCAGTGACAAGGTCAGTGTGACTATGAACATTATAAAACAAAGTACAATGCAATTAAGACTCAACTAATCTCTAAGCTATAAATTTTCCTTGATAATACCTTCAATAGCCCAGGTTCAAAGTATCAACTCAGTTTGGGTGTGATTTCTTTTTAATCCTAAATGAATAATGTTACTTAAAAACTGTACAAAATCTAATGCTCAATCCTTTACCCTTAACTGGGAAAAGGATCAGATCTGTCAGAATTCAGATTCAGTGTGTTTCAAAGAACATATCAAGTTTAACCTTAATGTAATAGATATACATGTGCTCTGGGACACTCAATATTGAATGAAACAAACGATTTATTTTTAATATATTCTACTGAAAATACATATGACATCATTTTAACAGGAACATACTTTCTGATCTTCTCCAATTTGGCATATATATTATTTTCTTCAACTACACCCATTAGAAGGCTCAGTTAATAATGCTATTAACTACATGCAACAGATTGCTTTTTAAATAGGTCAAATGATAGTAAAACTCACTATATCCCTTCATATAATTGTACTGCCGACATATAAGCACAGTCCTCATATTATTTAATTGTAATACTGAATGTACCACTTTAAACTGAAGAGGTACTAGGTGACAAAAGATATTTCTTCACTTTAAACATTTTAAGGATTTTTTTCCTCTAGAGATCACTATCTATTGCTATTATTTTAAGAATTATATGCAGTAAGCTTCCTTATGCCATTTCCAAAAGATGACTTCAACATGAATCAACAGAAATATTTTCCTAAAGTAGGTCATTGCTATAGCAACCAGCGGACGGTTTAGTATACTCTGTCACAATGACCTACTTTCCAGCCTGTGCTAGAACAGCTTTATATAACTATAATTTCTAGCTCTATGAAATAATCCAAAAAAGGCAATGGTAAGATACAACATAATCAATCCTATTAGAGCTGAAAACAAGGCATTAAGAACTAACATGCATCATACCAGAATAAAGCCATGTGGTTCTGTATGTTAGTTTGTAAAATATATCTTACATACTCAGCAATAAAAACTATACTTACAATATCTCTCTGGGTGACCCCAGAGAACTGATTTAAAGCTTGTAAACTAAAATCACTAAAACCACAAGAAGAATAACCTTATTATCCGCATAAAATAAGAGTTAAATTAAAAAAAAATTTAAGTTCTGTATACACTATCATTAAGAAAAAAATGGAGATTCCCAGTCATTAACCAAAGTCTATTATATTAGACATTAAAAAAATATAACAATTTGTGTCTGTGTAAATTTAATGAAGTTTACATATACTCTTCTGGTTTGTAACAAATTTTTAGTGCTTTCATCCAACTTAATTTTATTTAAATTGACTGGATATTTGTAATAAACACTTTCCCTGAAGATAAGAGTTTAATGTTCAATAAAGACGAAATATATATTTTAAAAGAAAATTTTGCATCTGTCAGACTCTAGAAGCTGTAAGCTAGTAGACCTATATGACTTTTTATAACTTGTATTTTTCAATGTCCTCTTTTAAATCTTGAAATAAAAGACTTAGACAATGTAACATATCCATACACATACTTATAAAGCATTAATATAATGCTTTAATTGACACATATAGGAGAAATTAAAGGAAAGTCATTTATATTTAGAAAGAAGTAACATGTACTTCTAGAGGTAAATACATGGGCATGACATAAGGAGACAATGAATTAAAACTGAATGTCCACACTTACATAATCATTTTAAATGTAGCAGCTACAAAACAGACTGATAGTTGTGTTACTGGTGACTCAAACACAATACACCATGAGTGATATTGTCTTGGTGATATGATTTTCTGAAACATTGACCAAGACAATAAAGTTCAGAAAAAAGCAAAGTACAATCTTTCCTTTATTTATATAGGTGACAAATACATTCCAGGAAAGCTCAGTATATATTAAAATTGTGTAAAAATATACCTACTGTTTATATATAAAAATGGATTTACACTCTAGGTTCAGAAAATTAAGAATAAGTTTTTCACTTACATTAAACATCTGGAAGAACATTTGAAAGTTATGTAGAACTCAGAAAAACTATTTTATTTACTTATTTGTTTTAGAGGCAGGGTCTCATTATGTTGCCCAGGCTGACCTCAAATTCCTGGACTCAAGTGATCCTTCCATCTCAGTGGCTTCCTGAATAGCTGGGACTACATGCATGCAGTGTGGCATCCAGAGACAACTATTTATTTTGAGGGATTACTCTACTGGAAGAAATCTTCCATTATTGGTCTCTCCTCACTAATTCCACTAGCACCTTCCAATCATTGTGACAACTGGCCAGACACAGTAGCTCATGCCTGTAATCCCAGCACTTTGGGAGGCCAAGGTGGGTGGATCGCTTGAGTGCAGGAGTTCAAGACCAGCCTGGGCAATATAGAGAGACCTCATCTCTACAAAACAACACAAAAACACTAGCTGGGCGTGGTGGCGCATGCCTGTAGTCCTAGCTACTTGGGACGCTGAGGCAGGAGGATCACTTGAGCCTAGGAAGTTGAGGCTGCACTGAGCTGGCTGTGATCATGCTAGAGCACACTGCACTCCAGCCTGTGCGATACAGTCAGATCTTGTTTTAAAAAAAATCAATCATTGTCACAACCAAAAATTCCTCCATAAATTTTCTAACATGCCTTTGAAGGAGTGCTACTGCTCATTACTTCTATAATTTCAATCACTGATTTATGAGTTATACAACGATAAATGAGGTTCTAATACAGATCTTAAAACCTAAAAAAGGAACTTGAATATGTACATAATGTACATAAATACAATAGAACTGGCTATGGTAGACTACAACATATAAAATATCATTAATATGCTTTGAAAAATCAGGAGGGAGAAATCACTTTTGGATTTTTCTTTCCATCTTTTGATATGGGGAGAAGCTTAGGCAAAAATTTCAAGGATGTGGTGACGGTAGGTAGGGACAATGAAGTAGCAATACAATTTTAATAGCTGGAGATAAGGAGAACTATTGGCCACTGGACTGCAACCTACAACTAGGCCTTGTTCACCACTTCCCACTGTCCAATTCCTGACATACAGCAGGAGTTTAATAAATATCTATCTAATGACTGACTAAATAAATTAATTATTGAAAGGGTAAGAAAGGGATTTTAAAGGTTTGATTCAATAGTCAATGAAGAAGAAACATGAAAGGGAAAGAATATTCTCTGAATGTCTATTGTGCTGGATGCTTTACATACACTATATTCCTAACAACTTTACAAGGTATCTCATTTTAAAAATGATGGAATCTGCAACTCACCAAGAACATTTTCAAACCCAGGTTAACAATGAAAAAGAAAATTTAATCTGGATGTCTCTGACTCTAAGCCATAGCGCTCTTTATACTATATATGTGACTTTCCTACAGACTATGTAATAATCTAAGATGTTTTAGGAAAATTAATCTGACAGCTTTAAGAACACAACAATGGCTAGAATACAGTTTTTGCCCTCCAGCTAAGGAATAGGCATGTGCATCAATTAAGAATAATTTAGGATATACTATGGTAAAAAATCAGTCAAAGAAGGTCACATGGTCAAGTTAGTCTTCAAAAAGGCAGGAAAGCAAATACTTCTTTCGGGAAGGGATACTGAATAAGAGTGTAGAGTAATGACATCTACCACAATATCTAAACACTGATATTATATGCCATGTGGTAAATTTTATTATGAAGAGTGTATTATGGCAGCCAGAGGAAACCTAACTCTGTGGGGATGGGGAAAGGGACAGGGGAGGGCATGCACAAGGAAGAACAGATTTGAGTCGTTTAGAATTAACAGGTGTTGCTTAAGGGGATAAAGCAGGAATGGGCAACCAAAGCAGAGAAAATAGTATGTATGCTTGAACCACAGAAACTCAAAAGAGTTGGGGTTAGGGACAGCTGGGGAAGGACTGTAAGTATTATGCTTTCTATACTAAGATGTTTATTCTCTCCAACCCAAGTTTTAACATTTCAAAATATATTTAAATTAATGTCAAAACAAACCTGTTATCAACTTGTTGTTGACAGTACACTGAATTAAGATACCCTAACGGAAGGGCCAGGCGCTGTGGCTCACATCTGTAATCCCAGCACTTTGGGAGGCCGAGGCTGGCGGATCACGAGGTCAGGAGATCAGGACCATTCTGCCTAACATGGTGAAACCCTATCTCTACTAAAAATACAAAAAATTAGCTGGGTGTGGTGGCACATGCCAGTAATCCCAGCTACTCAGTAGGCTGAGGCAGGAGAATTGCTTGAACCCAGGAGGCAGAGGTTGCAATGAGCCGAGACTGCGCCACTGCACTCCAGCCTGGGTGACACAGCAAGATGCCGTTTCAAAAAAAAAAAAAAAAAAAGATACCCTAACAGAAATAACTAACAACAACAAAAGAAAACTTCTTAAAATAATTCACTGGGTTGTTCAAAAAGCAAGAAGGCATAAAAGGTCACAGGGAGATAAAGTCAGCTTTATCCCTGGGAATTTCTGCAGAGCCCTAAGAACTCTGAGCTTCATCTGGGTTGGGGACAGGAGATCAAGCCCAAGGCCCACCCAAAGTAAGGAAGCTAATAATAGATTCAATAGCCTGGGCTCCCAAAACCTTTAGTAAATAAGACATAAATCTTTTTTTTTTTTTTTTTTTTTTTGCTTATTATACCCAGACTGCTCTGAAAGATATAAATCTTAAGTCACAGATAAAGGCTGCAAGGAAACTTACCTGTTTCTAGCCAGTTTGGGTTGAAAGAAAATAAAATCTCCCACTCAATGGAAAGGGAAAAATCATAACTTTACAGTAGTGAATACTGGCAAGCACTACCTTAACCAAACGAGCAGAGTAAACATCACCAGTGATAAGTGAATCATGTTGATATTATGTTCACTCTGACTTGATATGATGAGAAAACCATTTCACCTCTGTGATATTTTCCCCCAAGTCCCCTTAACCCTAGTTTAATCATGAAAAAAAAAAAATCAGACAAACCCAAATTGAAGGCCATTCTACAAAATATTTGACGAGTACTCAAAACCACAGACGTCATAAAAAATAGAGAAAGCCTGAGAAACTGTTACAGAAAGGACAAAGGAGATATATGACTAGATGCAGTGTGGTATTATAGATGGGATCATGGAAAAGAAAAACTTAGTGGAAATCTGAATAAAGTCTTTAGTTAGTACCATGGTTTCGTAGTTTTAACAAAAGTACCATGGAAATGGAAATGTTAATATTAGAGGAAACAGGATACAGAGCATACAGGAACTCTCTGTAATAGCTCTGCATATTTTCTAAAAATCTAAAATTATTCAAAAAAAATTTATTAAAAAAATCCAAGAATGAATCACACCTCAATGCAAATTCATGGAATATAGGTGGTCCCAAACACCTCAAGCATGACAATGAGTTTAAAGTGGTCCCAGGCTCGTTGTGCCCTGAGATAACTGTTATACATACACAAAAATACAAACACACACGCGCACGCGCGCGCATCATAAATCCTCTCTACACTCTCAACTTTAAAACTCAGACTTCAGACCAGGCACGGTGGCTCATGCCTATAATCCCATAGCCCAGGAGTTCTCTCTCAACTTTAAAACTCAGACTTCAGACCAGGCATGGTGGCTCATGCCTATCATCCCAGAGCCCAGGAGTTCTAGACCGGCCTGGGCAACATGGAGAAACCCTGACTAAATTAGTTGGGCATGGTGGCATGCACCTGTAATCTCAGCTACTCAGGAAGGGAAGGTGGGAGGATCTCTTGAGCCCAAGAGGTCAAGGCCACAGTGAGCCATGATCACATCCCTGCACTCCAGCCTGCGTAACAGAGCAAGATAAATTTTAAATTGGTATCATTCATACGTTACAAAATTAGAAAACACTTTTCTAAACAATTTATAGGAGCAAGAACATCCTAATGGATTTGAGAAAATACGTAAAACTAAATGATAGTGAAAAAAATCTAATATTTGTGGAATGCAACTGAAGTGGTACTTAAAAGGAAATGTATAGGCTTAAATGCTTATTATAAAAGAAGACTTGAAATTAAGAAAACCAGCAGAATAAATCCTTAAAAAGTAAAAAGAAGAAAGTGATACAGAACAGAAATTAGTGAAAACAGAACACAAATTCATAAGAGAAACAGAAAAGCCAAATATATTACATGAAAAGACAATAATATAAATGTCTAATGAGAATAAGAAAAAAATGGGGGACAGCAAAGTAAGAAATGTTAAGAATTTTTTTAAAAGGGGGGATATCATCTCAGATATTGCAGGGATTGAACAGAAAATAAATAATTTTATGCAAACAAATTTGAAAACTTAGATAAATTCCTTGCTAAAATTGACTCAAGAAATTTAAAACTTACCAAAATAGACTCTAGTAAAAAAAAGAACACGAATGGTTCTAAGTCACAAAAGAAATTGAATCCATAGTTTAAAATCTTACAAGAAAAACATGAGTCAGTCAGCTTTACAGATGAATTCTACCAAATATTCAAAGAATAGATAATTCTAATTTTAGAAAGGATTCCAATCTCATAAAGAGGATAGGAGGTTAGATTTACCTTGACACCAAAACCAGACAAAGACAATACAAAAGGAAAATTATAAACTAAATTCACTCATAAGCATATTATAACAGCAAACCAAATCCTGCAGTATATAAAATATATATCATGATCAAGTTGGGCTTATCCTCAGAAAGTTAAATCATTTAATACTTACAAATTGGTTACTGTAATTCACCTCATTCATAAAATAGAGAAGAAAAACTATATAACCAATTGACCAGATGTATAAAGAGTAGCAACAAAATCTCAATTCCCATTTAGCTTCAATAAACTAGAACCAGCAGGTAACATCCCTAATCTGAAAAGGGGTACCTGTAAAAATACTTAGCGAAAACATCATATATAATAGTGAAATGCTGAAAGCACTTCCTTTAAGATTGGAAAGAAGACAAAGATGCCTGCTACCACTGCTTCTCTATTCAATCTGGTAGGCCTAACTGATGTAGTGCAGGTTGAGCAACCCAAATCTGAAATGCTTCAAAATCCAACACATTTTGAGTTCTGACACTGTCAGAGGCATTTGAGCCAGAGTGACTCCATCTTAAATAGGGCCTGGGTAAAATAAGGCTGAGACCTGCTGAGGTGTACTTCCAGGAAGTTAGGCATTCTTTGTCACAGGATGAGACTGGAGAGGTCAGCCGGACTGGTATCACACGATACAGATCACAAAGATTCTGCTGATAAAACAGAATGCCCAGCCAGCCAAAACCCACCAAAACCCACAAAACCAAGATGGAGACGGAAGTAACCTCTGGTGGTCCTCATTACTCATTATACACATATTATAATCCATTAGCATGTTAAGACACTCCCATCAATGCCATGACAGTTTACAAATGCCAAGACAACATCCAGACGTTACCCTATATGCCTAAAAAGAGAAATCTTCAGTTCTGGCAACTCCCCACCCCTTTCCCGGAAAACTCATGAATAATCCACACCTTGTTTAGCATATAATCAAGAAATAACCCTAAGTATACTCAGTCAGGAAACCCATGCTTCTGCTCTCTCTATGGAGTAGCCATTTTTAATTTCACTACTTGTTTAATAAACTTGCTTTCATTTTACTCTGTGGACTTGCTCCAAATTCTTTGAGTTCCAAGAACCCTCTCTTAAGGTCTGGATCAGGACCCCATGTCAGTAACATGACATCCAAAGGAAATGCTCCAATAAGTTAGGTTGCTCAACTGTAAATATAATGTCAATATTGAGATATATGGGAAAAAAATCTGAAATCCAAAAGCACTATGGACATAGGATACTCACCTGTAATACAAGAAGAAATAAAAGGTATAAGGATGGGAAAGGAAGAGGCAAAACCATGATTATTTACAGATGATAGGCAAATAAGTACAATTGATATAGAAAAAATAAATACACAAATAAGAGTTTCAAAGGATTAAAATCACTCAATTTCTGGAATCAATTAGACTAATATAATCCTTGCAACTTATGCCTCTCTGATCTCAAAAATCACACAGAGCTATTTATAGTCTAGAAATTATATTAGTTCTTATCTAATTTTAGAAACTACCGCATTGTGACCCTACCAGGTTAGGCCAAATAAAATATAAGATATACTTCTAGGATTTAAAGGATTTACATACAACTACAATAACATCTGCCTAGCTTGTGTTCACAAACATGCTGTCCCAGATCTATGAATAATGCTTTTCTGTAGTCTAACAGTCCTATTTCAAATTTCTGTCCTTCAGAAACATACTAATAATGCTGAAAAATTATTCCACCTTTTTTGATCTATGACCTAGCACATGTAACTATTTAGGTCTGTTTGAAGTTTAGCCAATGGTCAAGATCTTTCTCATATTAACATTACTGCAAAAACTGAGTCACTTATGCAATGATAGCAAGTGGTCATGTCATCTCTATGAACAAAGTCTGCAACTGCAATGACTTTCCAACCCATTCAAAATTGTGTGTGTGTGTGTGTTTTTTTTTTTTTGTTTTTTTTTTTCATCCTTAAATGGCCTCCTAGGTCTTACAGAATGAACCTGGGCAATTAATACCATTATGACTCCATCTTCCTTACTACTCTCCCTCCCACTCATTTTGTTCCAGCCACATGTCCTCCTTGGGATCCTGTGAGCATGCCAGAAATCGTCCTACTTCAGTACCTTTGCACAGGATGTTCTTTCTGTCTAGAATACAATTTCCCTCATACATCCACATGGTTCAGCTCCTCTCTTTCTTCAGGTCATTTCTCAAATGTCATCTTTGAAGTGAGGCCCTCTCTGACCACCCGACCACCCTAACTAAAATAGACCCCTCTCTACTTCTAGCTACTAGTATTCCTGAGCCCCCATCCTTGCTATATTTTTCTCTTTAACATACTATATATTTTATTTATGTGTTAATAATCTGTACCCTACCCCTACTCAGATGTAAATTCCATTAAAGTAAGGTTTTTGCCTCTTTTATTCACTACAATTAACAAATATATATAGTGAATGAAGATGACACGTAAGCAGAAACACACCTAAGGGAGTAAATGACCTATATAAACAACTGAGAAAACAGAACATCACAGAGGGAATAACTGCCCAGACACACGGGCCCTTATGCCTGTTTGAGGAACAAAAACTGGGCCAATATGCTTGGACATCAAACAGAAAGGAGAAAGAATAATAAGAAAATGATAATCCCAGCACTCTGGGAGGCTGAGGCAGGTGGATCACCTGAGGTCAAGAGTACGAGACCAGCCTGGCCAACATGATGAAACCCCTTATCTCTACTAAAAATACAAAAATTAGCTGCGCATGGTGGTAGGCACCTGTAATTCCAGTTACTCAGGAGGCTAAGGCAGGACATCACGAACCTGAGAGGTGGAGGTTGCAATGAGCTGAAATTGTACCACTGCACTCCAGCCTGGGCAGCAAGAGTGAAACTCCACCTCAAAAAAAAAAAAAAAGTTGAAAAAAAAAAAAAAAAGAAACAGAAAACGATGATCAGGTTCTATTAGGAGTCAATCACATGTGTCCATGTAAATCATGGCAGGGACTTCAGTTTTTACTCTGAGTGAGCTGAAAACTCATTGAAAGATTTTGAGCAGTGGTTTAGAACATAGCATAAATTTGTTTTTTCAGAAATTACTTTTTAAATTTATTTATTTTAGAGAAACAGATTCACTCTGTTGCCCAAGCTGAAGGATCACTTGGGCTGCTAAGTAGAAAATGAGTATCAGTCAAAGAAAGGGCAGGCACAGGAAAATCACTTGGAGGTTACTACACTTCTTTACAAGAGAAATGATAACATGGATAAAAATGGTAATGGTGAAAATGATAAGAGAGTGGGAATCTGAATAGAATTCAACAGCTAATATAGCAAACGAAGTGGGATGACTAAGTCTGGAGTTTATGGTAGAAGGCTGAATCTGAGATATAAAATTGGAAATCACGAGCACATACATAGTAGTCGTAAGCCTAGATAAAAGAAAGGCTGAGAGAAGCAGCTTTACTTTGAAGAAACAAAGGAATGACAGAGAAGGCTGAAGAGAGAGCAGAAAAGAGGAAAGATGGAATAAAGTCTATAGAGACAGTGGCAAAAGATAGATGTATGTATTCTTAGAAGGAAAGATGAATAGACTGACTTATAAAAGAAATGGGGAAAGGGCAAACAGCAAAATGGGATAGACATGCAAAAACACAAGACAAAGAGAAGCAAGGACATATGGGACAGAAAAAGACTAACAAAATATAAAAGCAAGAATGGAAAAAGACAGATGGAGAATGTTAAGAGGGTAAAAAAAAAAAAAAAAGGAAATAAAAACAATGTCAGTGAGATGATAGAATATTAAGGCCTGGACTCTCTTTTCATCCATAGACATGCTGATTCAACAGCAATACAAAAGTCAACTCCCTTTGTGAGAAATCAACAAATTAGTTGAGAAGCTCTTACACACTAGGAGAATGTGAAACTAGTCACACTGAAACTAGCAGGAGACACCCTCTCATCATAATCTCCACTCCAGGCACAGAGCCATATGATTGAGAGGAAACTCTCAGCTCCTAGGTTTTCCCTGAGGAAGACACATCCAATGCTCCATCCCTTCCAGGTGCTGCCCAAGGGACTAACATCTATATCACTCATTTCAGAGTGTTGACATGATCTGGCATATTCTAGACACCTGGGGGCCAGTGAGAATAAAAAAGGTGGTTTGAACTAGTACGCAAATGCTTGCCACAGCCCCCTATCACAGCCCAGAGCAGAGTGAGTAGGTATAAAACTCTAGCTCCTACCTTCTCCTCAAGGACCCAAGGGGGGAAAAGCATTGGATCACACATCCAACATCCTAACTTTGAGGTGCTACCTGTGGGAATGGCTTCTGTCTCACCTCTCTCAGAGTGTTGTCAGGACCTGGTAACACTCTAGACATATGGGGGCTATCAAGAACAAAGATGACAGTTCAGGTTAGCACAAAGGTATGAGAGGCCCACAGAACTCTAGTCATATTGAATGGTGAAAGTGTTCTTCAACATGAGGCCAATCCATAAAAACTAGAAGAGGTAGTATCTTTTTTTCTAATGCATAGATACCCACACAAAGAGTCAAGGAAAATGAAGAAACAAGGAAACACAATTCAGATAAAGAAACAAGATAGGCTGGGCACAGTGGCTAACACCTGTAATCTCAGCACTTTAGGAGGCCAAGGTGGGCAGATCATGAGGTAAGGAAACTGAGACCATCCTGGCCAACATGGTGAAACTCCATCTCTACTAAAAATACAAAAATTAGCTGGGTGTGATGGTGGGCACCTGTAGCCCCAGCTACTTGGGAGGCTGAAGCAGGAGAACTGCCTGAACCGAGGAAGTGGAGTTTGCAATGGGCCTGAACCCAGGAAGCAGAGTTTGCAATGAGCTAATATTGCACCACTACACTCTAGCCTTGGCAACAGACTGAGACTGTCTCAAAAAAAAAAAAAAAAAAAAAAAAAAAAAAGAAAGAAAAGAAAAGATAAACCCACAAAACCAACCCTAATGAAACAGAGACGTATAAATTACCTGACCAATAATTTAAAATACCATAATGAAATGCTCAACGAGCTCAGGAGAACAATTCATGAATAATGTGAGAATTTCAACAAAGAGATAGAAAATTCAAAAAAGAACCAACAGAAGTACTGGAGCTGAAGAATACAATACTAAACTGAAAAATTCAGTAGAGGGGTTCAACAGCAGACTACAGCAAACAGAATAAAGAATCAACAAACTCACAGAGCGATAATTTGAAATTATCTAGTCAGAGGAACTAAAACAGAAAAGAATAAAAGAGTGAAGAACACTTAAATTCAAGGCTGCAGTGAGCCATGCATTATGCGAATTTCAGAAGGAGGAGAGAGAGGAAGGACAAGGTCACAAAACAATTCTTAACAAATTTAGGAAGATTAAAACCATACTAAATAACTTTTCTGTCGACAGTAGAATGAAACAAGAAATCAAATGCAGAAAGAAAACTAGAACTCACAAATATGTAGAAAATAAACCACACACTTTTGGTCAAAGCAGAAATCAGAAAATATTTTGACACAAATAAAAACAAAACACAACATGTGAAACTTATGGTAGAACACCAAAGAACTAGAAAAAGAAGAACATAACTCAGTACAAAGTTAACAGAAGGAAGGAAATAATAAAGATTAAAGCAGAAATGAAATAGAGATTAGAAAAACTATAGAAAAAATAAATAAACTAAGAGTTGGTATGCTGAAAAGATAAACAAAACTGATGCACTTTTAGTTAGGCTAAGAATAAAAGAGAACAGATTCAAATAAAATCAGAAATGAAAGTGGAGACATTCCAACCAATGCCACAGAAATAAAAAGGATCATAGGAGACAACTATAACCAATTACACACCAACAAACCAGGTAACTCAGAAGAAATGGATAAATTCCTAAAATCATACAGCCCAACAAGACTGAATCATGAAGAAATAGAAAGTCTAAACAAGCTTACAACTACTGAGAAGACTGAATCAGTAACCAAAAACCTCCCAACAAAGAAAAGCAGATGGCTTCACTGGTGAATTCTACTAAACATTTAAAGAAGAATTATTGCCAATCCTTCTCAGAGTTTTCCAAAACACTGAAGAAGACAGAATATTTTCAAAATTATTTTTTATGAGCCAGCATTATCTTAGTACCAAAGCCAGATAAAGAAATCACACAAAAAAACAACATGCCAATATTCTTAACAAACAGACGTAAAAGTCTTCAACAAAATACTGGCAAAACAAATTCAATAGCACATTAAAAGGATCATATACCATGATCAAGAAGAATTTATCTCTGGAGCACAAGGATGATTTATAAAAATCAATTAATGCAATGCATGACATTAACAAAATAAAGAATAAAAAAAATCACATGATCATCTCTACAGATGCAGAAAAAAATGACTGATACAATTTAACACATTTTCATGATAAAAACCTTCAACAAACTAAGAGGAAAATTACCTCCACATTATAAAGATCATAATATGAAAAGCCCACAGCTAATACTCTACTTGATGTTGAAAAACTGAAAGCTACCTAAAGTGATCTACAGTGATCTCCAGGGCCAAGAATACACAACATGGAAACAATAGTCTCTTTGACAAATGGTGTTGGGAAAATAATATCCAAATAAAAAAGAATGAAGACTTAAATATAAGGCCTATAAAACTCCTACAAGAAAACAGTGGAAAAGCTTTGTGACACTGGGTCTTGGCAATGCTTTCATTGATATGACTCCAAAGGAACTGGCAACAAATGCAAAAATAGATTGCATCAAACTAAAACCAGCACAGCAAAGGAAACCATCAACAGAGAGAAAACGTAGCCTATGGAATGGAAGAAAATATTTGCAAATCATTTATCTGATAAGGAGTAAATTTCAAAAATATGTAAGGAACTCCTGCAGCTCAACAGCTGAAAACAACCCGTTAAAAAATGGGATAACCATCTGAACAGGCATTTTTCTAAAGGAAACAAACAAATGGCCAACAGGTTTATGAAATGATGTTCAACCATCACTATTGTCAGAGAAATGCAAATCAAAACCACAATGAGATACTACCTTATACCTATAGCTATTATCAAAAAAACAAAAAACAATGTGTTGGCAAGGATATGGAGAATATGATGTTGGTGGTGCTGCAAAATGCTATAATTCCTATAGAAAAAGCATAGGAGTTACAAAAAATGTTAAATAGAACTGCCATATGATTTGCAAACTCACCTCCAGGTTTTTATCCAAAATAATTAAACTAAGGATTCCAAAGCAGTATTAGCACTCCCAACATTACTGAAGCACTGTTCAAAACAGTCAAGAGGTGGAAACAACCTAAAGTTCATTCACAAAATAATGGATAAAGAAAATATTATACATACATATACAAACACACGTATACATATACACACAAATACAAAATATGCACACAATGTAATATTATTTGGCTACTAAAAAGAAGCCATTCTTCAATATATCACAACATGTATGAACCAAACAATTAGGACATTATGCTAAGTGAAATAAGCCAGTGAAAAAAGGACAAATACTGCATGATTCCATTTATATGAGGTAAATAAAATGGTTAAACTCATGGAAGCAGAGAATAGTTAGAATGGTGGCTATCTGGTGCCAACAGGGAAGGGGAAACAGGAAGTTTCTAATCGACAGGTATAAAGCGTCAGTTACGAAGATGAATACTTTATTTTGTTTTGGCTTGTTTTTTTGAGACACAGTCTCGCTCTGTTGCCCAGGCTGGAGTGCAGTGGCACAATCTCAGCTCGCTGCAGCCTTCACCTCCCAGGCTCAAGCAATTCTCCTGCCTTAGCCTCCCAAGTAGCTTGGATTACAGGCGTGCACCACCACACCTGGCTAAGTTTTGTATTTTTAGTAGAGATGGAGTTTCACCATGTTGGCCAGGCCGGTCTCGAGCTCCTGACCTCATGATCTGCCTGCTTCAGCCTCCCAAAGTGCTGAGATGAGGCATGAGCCACTGTGCCCGGCCAAAAGATGAATACTTTCTAAAAATCTGTTGTACAACTTTGTGACTATAGTTAACAATGTATTTGACACTTAAAAATCTTTCAACAGGGTAGATCTCAAGTATTCTTACCACAATAAAATATATTTTTTTAAAAAGAGGAGGAAGAATGGATAGGTACAATCAAACCAAAATTTTAGAATCCTAAATCTAACGTGATCCTCTGTAACAAAAAAGGCCAATTACTAATAAGTGAGTTATGACCCTGTCATGAACCTCAAATATATTGCATATACACTTGATTTCATCTTTGAAAATGAGAAATATCTCTTGACTTTATAAATGCTATATAACCTTTTTTAAAAAAACAAAACAAAACGAAAACAAAGATGAGATCTTGCTATGTTGCCCAGGCTGGTCTTGACCTCCTAGCTTCAAGTGATCTTTCCATCTCAGCCTCCCAAGTTCTGGGATTATATACATGAGCCACTGTGTCTGGCCTATGGATGTTACACAACTATATGACAGAACCTGTTCTACGCTTACAGAGAGAAATATAAGAGATGAAGCTAAGAATTTATTAGATAACATGTAAAACTGCCTATTCTATGGTACAGTCTTTCATTTATACGGCCAACATTTAGGCATCTACTTTGGATACAAAAAAAAGAATCCAAAATTCTACTCCTTGGGATCTCCACAGTTTAATGAGATTAAAATATGCAAATTTGTTATATTAATTAATTCATTGTATCATTGATGTCCCCAATGTTAAAGAACATAAAAAAAGAAAGCAATTATATTAGAGAAGATCTCTAAGGTTTTATAATAGAAAGATAACTAATCTAGGTTTTTAAAAATATCTATCATGGCACTTTGTGACAGCAGCTTAAGTTGGTCTTTACTTGAAGTATTTTTGAACTTCGGAGGTTACTTACACTGGCATAAGGCTATGTAATTTATGCCTTCCTAATCTCTAAATCACATAACAGTATTTGAAATCTAGGACTTTTACTATTCCATCCATGTTTATTTTTAGAAGCTGCTGTAACATAACACTACAGACCAAAAATCATGTATAAAATCTACTTGTAGGCTTTACAGGATTAATATGGAAATAAATGAAATATGTTCAACATGTTTATAAAAGTAAATGGCAGAGCTACATATGTTGGTTTTCTGATATTCCTATTTTTATGCTAGATGGGATTCAAGTTTTTTAGATGCTTTCACAGCTGTAGGTCTATGGGGCAGGAGTGGGGAAGGAGTACCAGGAAAAGAAAAATAAGACTGTAAAAGTTGAATAAAGCACCCAGATTTTGGCTTTTAAATATCATTCTCCAATAAGAAAAACCAGGACTCAACAGAGTAGTCGCTGATTGCAGGGTTGGGGAAAGGAAAATAGAAAATGACCTGGAGCATCTCATAGTGTCAGAAAAAAGGTGCTCAAGAAAAATAGGATTGGTCGATGTCAAACAACAGGATGAGTGCCAACACTGGAACAATTTAAATGAAACAAACAGTGATAGTAGTAGATTATGACCCAAAGAGGAAAAAATACATACTCATGAGTCTGGACTTTTATAAAAGTATAAATGAATAATTAAATCAATGAGGGAGAAGGAATAATTCTTCATTATTTAAGAATTCTAACTAATGAATATACAATGAATGAAGGGAACAGAAAAATCATCATTAGAACATCACATAATTCAGGCAGGATCTACTGATGAATACTAAAATGAATGGCTGAAGGTTTGAGGAGAAACAGGATATTTACATAGTCTCAAAGTATCTCTCCCAAAATATTAATTACAAAAGAATAGTAATTTTACAGCAGGTAACTTGGCAGACACGAACTGAAACAGATGATCAAGGTTAGTATCATTTGTAATAAGACATACTGATACTACATATCCCCTGATATAAAAAAAAGGCACATCATCTCTGTGGCATTTCCCCCCCTAAAATGTATAATCTTAATCTAACTATGAGAAAATATCAGATAAAATCAAATTGAGGAGCATTCTACAAAATACCTGACCAGGTAATGAGATACTATATCTGAGCAAGATGGACAAGTAGAAGCCCCTAGCACTCATTGCCCTCACAAAGACAGACAGAATAATAAACAAACAACTATATTTCAAAGAAAATAGCTAAGGGAGAACACTGGGGCACATCACAGGAATAATAGAAATCCTGGTGAGTACAGAAACTTAGGATGGCCACACAGAGAATAGAAAGAAATGCCAGGCCTCCACCACCACCCCATCCCCCAACTGGGATCAGCTGGAAGCCAGGAGGAACTTCTCATGATGAGGAGATAAGCAAGAGGATCCCAGCAACCCCCTTCAACACCTTGGAAGCACAGAGATCTTACCTCACTGGTACAAAGTCCAGCTGACTGAATTACCTGGAGTCCACATAACTATGCTCACCCTACAGAAAAAGCAAACACTAGGATCCACACCCTGTGGCTATAGGGCTACTATACTATGCCATCGTAGAATTAGAACTATGGCTAAAGAGTGTCTTGCTCTGGGGGTGAGTAGCCATGACTCCCCTTCATCCCTGAGACTAAGCTGCAACTGAACCACTACTCCAGCCAAGTGGTCCAACATCCCCAAGTCAAGCTTCCTTTCCTGTGGTTCCAAGCAGTGGTAGAGCCACTTTACTTACCCCTCCACCTTTGGGCTTAGGCTGAAGTAGTATCTTGCCTCCTGCAAAAAAACAGTACTTTGGCCATTCTAAGCAGTCATGTCTCCCTGATGCCTAAGTTGAAGCACTGTCCTGCAGCCCAGGAAATGGTGACTTGGCACCCAGAAGAATGGTCCTGCATCATAGTAACTAAGCTGAAGTGGAGCCCTACATCCTATGGCTCCTGGTCTTTTCAGAATAGTCACTCTCTCCCAAGCTTGAGCTGAAGCAGGATATCACCCTCTGGGAATAAGTGCCTTGGCTGAGCTGGGCAGCTGCACATCTCAGGGCTGAGCTGATATAGTATTCTGCATACTAGGGCAAAAAAGCAGTGGTGAAGCTAAGATACTCTGCCCTACAGGCCCAACAACTCTAGTACCCTGCTTCGGTGGAGTTGGACTAGCTGCATAGAATCTGAGTTGCTGAGATAGCCCTCTCCCTTGATGGTGGAGTCAGCACTGTGTGGCTCTCTGTTCCTCCCAGGTCCAATGACGGCTGTGCTCTGCCATTCTGAGGTACTTGCTGCTACTACATCTGGCCTTCCAGAAGGAGGATACTATGAACCCCACTATCCCAGGGTCTAGAGTCATTACTGCACAGTTCCTCATCCCCTGGGATCCAAGTTGCCACTGAGCCCTATCAGCTCAGATTCCCAAACTGCAGCTGTACTTTGCTCCCCAGGCTCAAACCTCCAGAGTACCCCTTCTTCCATGCAATCAGGCCAGAGCTGTGTTCTGTCCGCCTTCAGGGGTAGAAAGATAGCTACAACTCAGCTTCCTGAGACCAAGCTGCTACGTGGTACCCGAATCACAGAATTTTGGTTTTATGGGCAACCAGCATCCAACCCTGCCACAGACGGTGAACCTGCACTCCAAGACCCAGGTGTCAAAATAGGGTCGTGAGACCCTGAGACTAGGACCTCCGCCTGCCTCACAGCTGCACTGAACATCTGCACTTGGAACCCAGAGCTACTGCAGCTGCTTGTAGATTGTGTCAGACCTGACAATGAGAGAGATCCCCTTGTATAAGTCTCCCAATTGTGGGGAAAATGAGAATAGAAGAAACTCAAAAGCCTCTGACACCAAGGACATTAACAATCTATGCTGCTGCTGCTGCCACAAAGTTGTACAGCCAAGGCCACTGAGATGGCCACAGTTATCACTGATGTTGAATGCAGTTGAAGCAGCTGCATGGACACAATACCACTGCACCTATCTGGAAACAGAGTCACCACACCCTTCCCTAGTGGCACACTGAAACCCGTAACAGGTGAAAATCTGTCTCTGTGAAAGATATTTTACAAAGTTTGTAAGCGACAACTTACAGATGCACAGACGTCAATGTAGGAACCAATACTGGCAGAATATTCAATAAAATCAGGAAAACAATTCACAATATAAACAAAAAAATTAACAAAGAGATATAAATGAATAAAAAGAACCAAACAAAAATGCTACAGCTGAAGAATTCAATGAATAAAATTTTTAAAACACACAATAGAGAGCTTCAGGAATACACTTTGATCAAGAAGAAGCAACTCTGAATATGAAGGTAAGTTATTTGACATTTATCATCAGAGAAAGAAAAGGAAATAGGAATGAAAAAGAATGAAGAAAGCCTACAAGACTTACAGGACAACATTAAGCAAATAAAACTTTTTGTTATGGGAGTTTCAGAAGGAGAAGGTAAAACGTGTAGAAAAACCTATTTAATGAAATCATAGCAGAAAACTTCCCAAGTCTGGGGAGAAATATGGACCTTCAGATCCAAGCAGATAAAAGGTCCCAAAGTAGATTCAATCCAAAAGATCATTCCCCAAGGCACATTACTGTCAAACTGTCAAAAGTTAAAGAGAGAATTCTAAAAACAGCAAAAGTGTCAAGTCACATATAAGAAAATCTCCACTAGACTTATAGGAGATTTCTCTGAAGAAATTTCACAGGCCAGGAGAAAATGGGATGATATAGTTAAAGTGCTAAGAGAAAAAAATTGCCACCAAAAATACTACACCCATCAAAGATATCCTTCAGAAACGAGGGAGAAATAAAATCTTTACCAGACAAGCAGAATTGAAGAAATGAATCATCACTAGATAGGCTTACAAGAAATGCTCAAGGGCAGCCAGGCACAGTGGCTCATGCTTGTAATCCCAGCGCTTTGGGAGGCTGAGGTGTATGGATCACGATGAAGTCAAGAGATTGAGACCAGACTGGCCAACATGGCTAAACCCATCTCTAGTAAAAATACAAAAATTAGCTGGGTGTGGTGGCACACACCTGTAGTCGCAGCTACTTGGGAGGCTGAGGTAGGAGAATTGCTTGAACCCGGGAGGCAGAGGTTGCAGTGAGTCAAGATCACACCATTGCACTCCAGCCTGGTGACAGGGCAAGACTCCATTAAAAAAAAAAAAATTAGCCAGGCATGGTGGCACATACCTGTAATTCCAGCTACTAGGAGGCTGAGGCAGGTGAATTGCTTGAACCCAAGAGGTGGAGGCTGCAGTGAGCCAAGATCATTGCACTCCAGACTGGGTGACAGAGTGAGATTTTAAAAAAAAAAAAAAAAAAAAAAAAAAAGCTCAAGGGCATTCTACATGTAAAAACACAAAGACAATAATCACTATCATATAAACAAACACAAGTATAAAACTCGCCAGTAGAACAGATACACAAATTAGAAAAAGAATAAAAACTTATAACTAACAAAAACCACCAAACCACAATGATAAACTATAAGGGAGAAAGAAACAAAGTATATAGAAAACAACCAGCAAAGTGACAGAAATAAGACCTCACTAATCAGTAATAACCTTGAATAATAAATTGTTTAAATTATCCACTAAAAAGCTATAGAGTAGCTAAATGGATTTTAAAAACAAAGTGATCCAATTGCATGCTGCCAACAAGAAACTCAATTTATCTGTAAGAAACATACAGAATGAAAGTGAAGGAAGAAATAAAGATATTCCACACAAACAAAAACCAAAAGCAAAAAGGAACAGCAATGTTTATAATACCAGACAAGGCAAAATTTAAGTCAAAAACTAAAAAGAAACAAAGGTCATAATATAATAATAAAAGGATCAATTCAACAACAGGACATAACAATTGTAAATATAATGTATCCAACACTGGAGCACCCAGATATAAAGCAAATATTACTCAATCTAAAAGGATAGATTCCAATACAATAATAGATACTTCATCATCCAACTCTCACCATTTGAAAGATCATCTAGGCAGAAAATAAACAAAGAAACACTGGATTTAAACTGCACTGTAGACCAAATGGACCTAACAGACATTTACAGAACACTTCGTCCCGCAGTTGCAGAATACACACTATTTTCATTGGCATATGAAACACTCTTATTGGTAGACCGCATGTTAGGTCACAAAATAAGACACAACAAATTTAAGATAACTGCAGTCATATCAAGTATCTTTTCTCACCAGAATGGAATAAAATTATAAATCACTACAAGAAGAATGTTTGAAGTTGTACAAATACAGGAAAATCAAAGAACACTTCTGAATGACCAGTAAATCAATGAAGATATTAAGAAAAAGATTTAAAAATTTTTGAAACAAATGAAAATTAAAAAGCAACATACCAAAACCTATGGAGTACAGCAAAAAAAGTATTAAGAAGCTTATAGCAATAAACACTGATACGGTTTGGTTCTGTGTCCCCACCTAAATCTCATCTTGAATTACAGATCCCATAATCCCAAAGTGTCATGGCAGGAACCCAATGTGAGGTAATTGAATCATGGAGGCAACTCCTACCATGCTGTTCTCCTGATAGTGAGTTTGTTCTATGAGATCTGGTGGTTTTATAAGGGGCTTCCCCCTTTGCTTGGCACTATTTTCCTTCCTGCTGCCATGTGAAGGAGGATGTGTTTGCTCCCCATTCTGCCATGATTGTAAAGTTTTCTAAGGCCTCCCCAGCCCTGCAGAACTGTGAGTCAATTAAATCTTTTTCCTTTATAAATTACCCAGTCTTAGATATTTCTTCATAGCAGCGTGACAATAGACTAATACAAACACCTATGTCAAAAAAGTAGGAAGATTTCAAATAAACAACCTAACAATGGATCACAAGGAACCAGAAAAGCAAGAACAAAGCAAACCCAAAATTCATAAAGGAAATAATCAAGGTTGGTGCAAAATAAACAAAATTGAGACTAAAAGAAATTACAAAAGATCAACAAAATGAAAATTGTTTTTTAAGACAAAATTGGCAAACCATTCGCTAGACTAATACACAAAACAAGTATTATTACATAATAACTGTTCAAAGCAATTATATTATTTTTTGAATGGATAGTATTCAGGTTTGTGTGTGTGTGTGTGTGAGATGGATTCTCGCTCTATCGCCCAGGCTAGACTGCAATGGTACAATCTCAGTTCACTGTAACTTCTGCCTCCTGAGTTCAAGCAATTCTCCTGCCTCAGCCTACTGAGTGGCTGGGATTACAGGCACCTACTACCATGCCCGGCAAATTTTTTGTATTTTTAGTAGATGGGGTTTCACTATGTTGGCCAGTTGGTTTCACTCTCAAACTTCCGACCTTGTGATCCACTGCCTCAGCCTCCCAAAGTGCTGGGATTACAGGTGTGAGCCACTATGCCTGGCCATTCATTCAGATTTATCCATATACTTACGGTTTCTATTGCTCTTTATACCTTTCTTTATCTCTGTATTTCTATGCATTTTCCTTTTGCCTGAAAAAAGCCCTCCAGAATTTCCTTCATATTTGATCTGCAGATTCTGTTTCTCTCTCCTCTCCTTTTGAGATTTCAACACAAACATTTTAGATTCCTTTACCAAATACCATATGTCTCTCATGCTATTTTCTGTATTTTACATCCTATTATCTCTTTGTGTTTGAATCTGGCTATTTCTTCTGAACTATCAGTTCACCAATTCTTTCCTCAGCTATATCTAATCTGATAAGCTTATCCACTAACTTGTTAACTTCAGCTATTGTATTTTCTATTTCTAATATTTTCATTTGAATTTTTAAATGAAATTCTACCTTCCTTCTTCCAAACGTCTCTCCTCTTGCCATCTTTCTTCCCAGCTCTCCTCATTGTCTCTCTTTGCTTTCACATTTTTTTAGCTTTTTCTTATCTCTTTCCATTATTTCTATTTTCTTATAGAAACTCTGTCAAAATTCCCTATCATATTCAATTTTTGAAAATATTAATCACAGCTGTTTTTAAATCATGAGTTAAGCTTTAATGCAGATTCCTATGAGTCTGTTTCTAATTGTCTGTTTTTTTCCTCTTGGTTTCAGTCATTTTTTGTCTTTCAAAATGCCTGGTTATTTTTTAATGAGTTCCAGGCATTATATTTAAAAAGCTATAGATATCCTCCTTTAGAGAATGTTAATATTTACTTGTGGCACACTTCTAAAATATGATCTAATACCATTAATCAGTTAAGTATGAAGCTGATTTCACTATGGACTTTAATGCTGATTTCACTATGGATTTAAATGCACTATGGACTAAACTATGGGCTATTTTATTCAGTCTATTTCGAGGATATTGCCTTTCAGGAGTCTCAACCAAAAGTTGAAATAGTCCAGGGCTCTATTTCCTTATTAGTCTCTGAATTCCATTTTTTTCCTTTCAGCCTAACATGACTGCTAAAAATTCTGCTCAGCCTCTCAGTCACCACTGTAATTTTCAGAATTGACTTTTGCATTAAGAAAAAAGCAGCATCAGATGTCACGTTCAATTATCTTGGTTTTCCTATTCTTCCAGGTATTAGTCCCACAAATTCTTTCTGTCTTTTTTTTGTCTGTTTGTTTTGAGATGAAGTCTCACTCTGTTGGCCAGGTCAGAATGCAGTGGTGTAATCTCAGCTCACTGCAGCCTCTGCCTCCTAGGTTCAGTGGTTCTCTTACCTCAGCCTCCAGAGTAGCTGGAACTATAGGCAAGTGTCACCATGCCTGGCTAATTTTTGAAATTTTTTTTTTTTCAGTAGAACTGGGGTTTCACCATGTTGGCTAGGCTGGTCTCAAGCTCCTGACCTCAAGTGATCTGCCTACTTTGGCCTCCCAAAGTGCTGGAATTACAGGTGTGAGCCATTGTATCCAGCCAATTTCTTATTATCCTTATAAATCTCTGATGACTTCAAAGGGATTTGAAAAAAATAATTTGTCAGCTTTCCTATTATTTTTAGCAGTTAAGTTGGTCTAAGACAACTAAATCAGCTACTTCCAGAAGTAGAAATGCCCACTTTTACCAACATTTAGTTTGACGTGCCTATTAGACATACAAGAGGACTTGTTAATTATAAAATGATGTACATAATTCTGGAATTTAAGCTAGGCATCTGCAATAGTAGATAGAAATTTGGGACTTACTGTGGAAATGGCCCTAAGTGCTATAAAACTAGAGGTACAGGCGGAAGAACAGATGGATGGAAGATAAACAAAGGCATTCAAGGAAGTAAGGAGATAAAGAAAATGGAGTGGTTTTAAGAGTAACAGTTAGGGAGACACAAAGGGAGAGTAAAAGGAAAAGAGAACATCTTTTTTTTTGCTTGTTTGAGACGGAGTCTCGCCCTGTAGCCCAGGCTAGAGTGTAGTGGCATGACCTGGGCTCACTGCAAACTCCACCTCCTGGGTCCTGGTTCAAGCAATTCTGCCTCAGCCTCCCAAGTAGCTGGGATTACAGTCACAGCAGCACCATGCTCAGCTAATTTTTGTATTTTTAATGGAGACGGGGTTTCACCATGTTGGCCAGACTGGTTTTGAACTCCTGACCTCGTGATCTGCCAGCCTCGGCCTCCCAAAGTGTTGGGATTACAGGCATGAGCCACCGTGCCCGGCCTAGAGAACATCTTTCTATAAGAAAATAGAAATAATGGAAAGAGAAGAAGAAAAAGCTAAAAAAAATATAAAGGGGGAGAGGGAGAGAGAGAGAGAGAGAGAGAGAGAGACAATGAGGAGAGCTGGGAAGAAAGATGGCAAGAGGAGAGAAGCTTGGAAGAAGGAATGTAGGATAGGCAGGTAGCACAAAAAAAGGAAGGGAGAGACAGAGTAAGTGAAATGATTTGGACATTTTGTCCCCTACAAAGCTCAGGTTGAAATGTGACCTCCAGTACTGGAAGTGGGCCTAGTGGGAGGCATTTGGGTCACTGGGGCAGATACCTCATGAATGGCTTAGTGCTATGCTCATGGTAATGAGTAAGTTCTTACTCTATTAGTTCATGTAAGATTTGGTCATTTAAAAGACCCTGGCACCTCCTCCCCTCTCTCTTGCTCCCTCTCTTGTCATGTGATTCTTCTGCTTCCTGTTTACCTTCTGCCACAATTGTAAGTTTCCTGAGGCCCTCATCAGAAGCAAATGCTAGCACCATGTTTCCTGTATAGCCTGAAGAAGTGTGAGCCAAAATAAACCTCTTTTCTTTTTAAATTACCTAATCTGAGATGTTCCTTCATAGCAATACAGAGTAACACAGAAAGGAAGAAAGGTTGACAGAAAGGACAGACGTTTCTAAGATGGACCGTTGTAAAGATGACAGGGACATACTAACCAGCTTTGGAAGGACAGAATAACCAGTCTTAGAAAAAACAAATGGGTATTGGATGTCAATTAGGAAACAAGGGAGGCAGGATAAAAGGAAGAACGGAATGGGTAAGAAAGAAAGATCAGGACAGAAAGATTCAGACACTTTGATAAGGAGACTGAACAGGAATGTCATAAACACATGACATCATGTAAACTATGATAAGGCCTTTGCCTTTTAATCTGAGATGTAAGCCACTAGAGATTGATCCTAGTTGTAATATGAAGGATCATAATGGTCAGAAGAGGAAGAAGGAGAAAACCAGGGAAGCTAAAGGGAAGTTATTCTCACAGGTGGCTTGGAATAAGGTAGTTAATGTGGAAGCATGAGACATGGCCTGAACTTGGAAACATTTTGAAGGCAGAGCCAATATAATTTAATTAACATGTTTAAAGTAAAAAATAAAAGCAAGGAATAAGAGCTCTTAGAAGAGTATGAGAGCTCTAGAAAAAAGAAAATAATGAAAGAACAAAAAAAAAATCCAATTAAGATAACCACTATGATGTGGTTTTCAATGATTAAAAAAATAGAGAAACATTTAAAAAATTTCAAACAAGAGCGTTATGAGCCTGTTATGGACCATAAACAAATTTCAATTACATGTGTTTACACATTTGAAAATAAGAAATGTTCCCTGACCATACAGGTATTATATAATTATATGAAAAACATATTTTATGTAAAGGAAAAAAAAAACACAACAGAACTATTCTTAATGAACTAATCCTGTGAGTCACATTATCTTATTTAGGTAAAAAGTCACATTAGGCCTGTATTAATTTTTAATATTCTTGTAGTCCTACTCCTTTTTATGTCCTTTTTATGGTAAAATATTAGTGACCAACAAAATGCAGAAAAACGTATCTGAAGCACTTTCATTCTCTCATTCTTTCAATCAACATTTGAGTATTTTCTTGAGATTAAAAAAATTCAATAGAGCTTTAAAAATAAATAGATAAATAAGCAGATACAGAATTGCCATCCTTGAAGCCTCCTAAATTTAATAAAATGTGATATGAAAATAAGTTATTATATTATCTATCAAATTGCATTATTTAAAGTTCATGGCACAGAGGAGTCAATCAGTCAAGGAAGGTCCGTAAAGTTTCACAAAGATAATCTTTGATATAGGCCTTTAAACTATCATAGCATTTCACTTTGTGGCAGGAGCGTAACATGTTCTTTAATAGAAGTATATATATCTTCTATAATTGAATTACACTAGTACAAGTCTATATAACCTATGCCACCATGACTTCAAGAATCACATACAGGTATTTGTAATTAAGGCTCCTACTAATTTTTATCTATTTTTAAAGAACACTATATTGTGACCCCAAAAGGGGAGAGAAAATCAGGAGATCTATTTGGGGACTTTAGGGGACACACATAAAATTAAATAAAATTTGTTAAACATTTGTAAAAGGCAAATTGTCTTACAGCTATATATAATAATTTTCTGTAGTCAAAGAGAAATTTCTCTTCTCAAAAAATTATTCAAAAATGCTGAAAATTGTTCTGATTTTTCTAATCTATGATATAAATTGTAAATAACTATCCCAAGTTTGCCTGAGGTTTTTCTAATGGTTACGTGGTAAGAATGACTTTTAAAAAGAAAGAGAAAAAAAGAAAATCAAGGACATAAAAGTACCTAGAATTCTATGCTCAGTGTAAATGAGGATGGTCTCTTCAGACAAACTTGGGAGAGTTTACCATTAACAGCCTTTTTCTATAAAGAATTCTAAAAAACCTAATGTATTTAGATTTGAGATCTCCTAAAATGACAGTACCTCCTCAGCACAATGACAGTTCCTTGAATAAGACTTTATAATCATTTATTCATTCAACAAATATTTATTGAGAACTTATTATGTAGTAAAGACTGTACTAGATATTAGAAACACACCTGTGATTTTTTAAAGTCAAAACTCCCACCATTTGAAGCTAGCATTCTAGAAGGAGAGGGAGTGAAGACAGAATAATACAAAAACAAAAAAGTAAACTGTTCAGATGGTAATCACTGAATAATACAAAGTTAAGGGAATATTGGGACTTCAGGGAATAAAGGAATGGAGACTGGTATGTTATATGAGACAAGTAAAGAAAATATTCATTAATAATAGAACATCTGTGCAAAGACCTGAAGGAAAGTAGGAGAGTAAGCAATGCTGGTAGAGAAACATTTTGTGCAGAGGGAACAGCAAATGTACAACACAGATGAAGAATATACATAGCACTTTAAAAAGAATACTCAAAAAAAAAAAAACAGTATGGCTACAGCACGGAAAGTAAAAGAGTGGCAAAAGATTAGGTTAGAAAGTTATCAAGTTCCAGTTCACATGACATCATGCAAACTATGATAAGGGCTTTGCCTTTTAATCTGAGATGTAAGCCACTAGAGATTGATCCTAGTTGTAATATGAAGGATCATAATGGTCAGAAGAGGAAGAAGGAGAGAACCAGGGAAGCTAAAGGGAAGTTATTCTAACAGGTGGCTTGGAATATGGAAGTTAATGTGGAAGCATGAGACATGGCCTGAACTTGGAAACATTTTGAAGGCAGAGCCAATATAATTTAATTAACATGTTTAATGTAAAAAATAAAAGCAAGGAATAAGAAATGGCAGATTTGAAAAAAGAACCAAAGAAAACCTTTCTATATGGAAAATATAATGATTGAAACCCAAACTTAACAGATACAGTTAAAAAGAAAATTTATAAAATAGCTCACAAAAAAACATTTTAAAAAATGAAGTAGAAAGCCAAAGAGACAAAAAATATGAAGAAGATATGAAGAGTGCAGTAAAAATGTCTTAATGTGTACAAATGTATTTCTAAAAAGAAAATAAAACAAGGTAATATCTGAAAAAGTAACAGCTGAAAAAATTTCAAAGGTGATGAAAGATAGCAACACACAGGTTTCAAGGAACCCGGTAAGTCCAAGAGAAGTAAATACAAAGAAACTCAAACTGAGATTCATCACTGAAAAACTGCAGAATATGTCAGAGAAACAGAATATTTAAAATTAGATAAAAAGAAACAAGATATCCTCCCAAAACGTAACAGTAGGAGTGGCACCTGACTGTAACTACATCTTCAACAGGCTGAGAAAAAAAATCACTGTCAACTTAGAATTCTATGTCCAGTGTAAACAAGGCCAGTATCTTCAAACCAACCTGAGAGAGTTTACCATCACCAGTCTTTTATTATAGAGAATTCTAAAAGATATATCTGAGTTAAAACAAAAATGTTCCCAAGTGGAAAATCTGAGATGCTAGGAAGAATAAAGAACATTGTAAATGGTAAATACTGGCCTTGGCCCTATAAAACAAGAATAATATATTTTGGTTTTAAAAAATAAAAATGGAGGGCGGGGAGGATCCAAGATGGCTGAATGGGAACAGCTCTGGAGTGCAGTTCCCAGCAAGAACAATGCAGACGGTGAGTGTCCACCACAATTCCAGACAAATTTTCACTGCTCACAGACCAGGAGATTCCTGGGCGGAAAAGCACCATGAGTTTTCAGCATGGTGGTTTCAGCTGGTGCTGGGTTGGTGCACAGAAACTCACACAAATCTGGGCAGCCATTTCAACTGGCACCTGGAATGCCTGGGAGACAGAGCTGCCCATTCAACTGAAAGGGAGGGCAGGCAGAGACAGGAAGCCAGGTGATCTGGCTTGGCGGGTACCACTCACACAAAACAAGCACTCTGAAATGCTCTGGATTGAGAGTTTTGCACCAAGTGCAGCAGGACCCAGGACAGTACAGCTCAGTGGGGGGAAGGACGGCCACCACTACCGAGGCAGTCCGCCACTACCGAGGCAGTTCACACAGCAGCTGGGCAGAGCCTGCAGCAGCTCAGCAACAGCTCTGCTGGCAGACTGTGACTAGACTACTCTGTGCAGGGCAGGGCACTATGAAAAAATGCAGCAGTATGACAGGAACTTATAAATAAAGCCAATGTTCATAGGACAGAGCACCTGGGAAAAGAGGTGGTTATGAGTTCTGCTGCAGCAGACTTAAATGTACCTGCCCAGCAGCTCTGCACATAACAACAGAGCTCCCAGCACAGCACCTGGGCTCCTATAAGGGACAGACTGTCTCCTTAAGCAGCTCCCTGACCCCCATATATCCAAAAAGATACCTCATAAAGGAGAGCTTAGGCCAACATCTGGCAGGTTTCCTTCTGGGACAAAGATAACAGAAGAAGAAACTGGCAGGAACTCTTACTGTTCTGCAGCCCTTGCAGGTGATCCCCAGGCAAGCAGGGTCTGGAGTGGACCTCCAGCAGTCCTGCAGCAGAGGGGACTGACTTTTAGAAGGAAAACTAAGAAACAAAAAGAAATAACTTCATCATCAACAAAAAGGACGTTCACTCAGAGACCCCATCTGAAAGTCACCAACTACAAAGACCACAGGTAGATAAAGCCACTAAGATGGGAAGAAACCAGCACAAAAAGGATGAAAACACCAAAAACCAGAATGCCTCTCCTCCTCCAGAGGATCACAACTCCTCACCAGTGAGGGATCAAAGATGGAGAATGAATCTGATGAATTGACAGAAACAGGCTTCAGAAGGTGGCTAATAAATTTTCAGAGCTAAAAGAACATGTGCTAACCCAATGCAAAGAAACTAAGAACCTAGAAAAAAGGTTAGATGAGATGCTAACTAGAATAAACAGCTTAGAGAACAATATAATTGACTTCATGGAGCTGAAAAACACAGCACGAGAACATCGTGAAGCATAAACAAGTTTCAATAGCTGAATGGACCATGCAGAAGAAAGGATATCAGAGATTGAAGATCAACTCAATGAAATAAAACAAGAAGGCAAGAATACAGAAAAAAAAGTGAAAAGAAATGAACAAAGCCTCCAGGAAATATGGGATTATGTGAAAAGACCTAATCTACATTTGATAGGTGTACCTGAATGTGATGGAGAGAATGAATCCAAGCTGGAAAACACTCTTTAGGATATTATCGAGGAGAACTTCCCCAATCTAGCAAGGCAGGCCACCATTCAAGTACAGGAAATACAAAGAACACCACAAAGATATTACTCAAAAAGAGCAACACCAAGGCACATAATTATCAGATTCACAGGGTTGAAATGAAGGAAAATATGCTAAGCGCAGCCAGAGAGAAAGGTCGGGTTACCCACAAAGGGAAACCCATCAGACTCACAGTGGATCTCTCAGCAGAAACCCTACAAGCCAGAAGAGAGTGGTGGCCAATATTCAACATCCTTAAAGAAAAGAACTTTCAACCTAGAATTTCATATCCAGCCAAACTAAGCTTAATAAGCAAAAGAGAAATAAAATCCTTTACGAAAAAGTAATTGCTGAGAGATTTCGTCACTACCAGGCCTGCCTTACAAGAGCTCCTGAAAGAAGCACTAAACAAGGAAAGAACAACCAGTACCAGCCACTCCAAAAATATACCAAATGGTAAAGACCACCAACACAATGAAAAAAATGGATCAACTAACAGGCAAAACATCCAGCTAGCATCAAAATGGCAGGATCAAATTCATACATAACAATATTAATCTTAAATGTAAATGAGCTAAATGCCCCAGGAAAAAGACAGACTGGCAAACTGGATAAAAAGTCAAGACCTATCAGTGTGCTGTATTCAGGAACCCCATCTCACATGCAAGGACACACATAGGCTCAAAATAAAGGAATGGAGGAAGATTTATCAAGCAAATGGAGAGCAAAAAAAAACAGGAGTTGCTATCTTAGTCTCTGATAAAATAGACTTTAAACCAACAAAGATCAAGAAACAAAGAAGGATATTACATAATAGTAAAAGGATCAATGCAACAAGAATAGCTAAGGATCTTAAATATGTACGCACCAAATACAGGAGCACCCAGGTACATAAAGCAAGTTCTTAACGACCTACAAAGAGACTTAGATTCCCACACAATAATAGTGGGAGACTTTAACACTCCACTGTCAATATCAGACAGATCAATGAGACAGAAAATTAACAAGGATATCCAGGACTTGAACTCAGATCTGGACCAAACAAACCTAGGAGACATCTACAGAACTCTCCACCCCAAATCCACAGAATATACATTCTTCTCAGCACCACATCACACCTACTCTAAAATTGACCACATAATTGGACATAAATCACTCCTCGGCAAATGCAAAAGAATGAAAATCATAACAAACAGTCTCTTAGACCACAGTGCAATCAAATTAGAACTCAGGATTGAGAAACTAACTAAGAACCAAACAACTTCATGGAAACTGAACAACTGGCTCTTGAATGTTGACTGGATAAACAATGAAATGAAGGCAGATATAAAGATGTTCTTTGAAACCAATGAGAATGAAGATACAACGTACCTGAATCTCTGGGACACATTTAAAGCAGTGTCTAGAGAGAAATTTATAGCAATAAATGCCCACATGAGAAGCAAGGAAAGATCTAAAATCGACGCCCTATTGTCAAAATTCAAAGACCCAGAGGAAGAAGATTAAAAAAAAACTCAAAAGCTAGCAGAAGACAAGAAATAAATAAGAGTAGAACTGAAGGAGATAGAAACACAAAAAACCCTTCAAAAAATCAATAAATCCAGAAGCTGGTTTTTGGAAAAGATTAACAAAATAGACAGACTGCTAGCCAGATTAATAAAAAAGAAAAGGGAGAAGAATCAAATAGATGCAATAAAAAACAAAAAAGGAGATATCACTACTGATTCCACAGAAATACAAACTACAATCAGAGATTACTACAAATAACTTTATACATATAAACCAGGAAACCTGGAAGAAATGGATAAATTCCTGGACACTTTCGCCCTCCCACACCTTAACCAGGAAGAAGTTGAAACCTTGAATAGACCAATAACAAGGGCTGAAGTTGAGGCAGCAATTAATAGCCTACCACCCAAAAAAAAGCCCAGGTCCAGATGGGTTCACAGCTGAATTCTACCAGACATAGAGGAGCTGGTACCATTCCTTATGAAACTATGCCAAACAATACAAAAAGAGGGAATCCTTCCCAAACCACTTTATGGACCAACATCATCCTGACACCAAAACCCAGAAGAGACTCAACAAAAAAAGAAAGTTTCAGGCCAATATCAACGATGAACATAGATGCAAAAATCTTTAATAAAGTACTCGCAAACTGATTGCAACAGCACATCAAATAGCTTATCCATCACGATGAAGTGGGTTTCATTCTGGGGATGCAAAACTGGTACAACATACACAAGTCTATAAACTTAATCCACCACATAAAAAGAACCAAAGACAAAAACCATATGATTATCTCAATAGATGTAGAGAAGGGCTTTGACAAAATTCAACAGTGCTTTATGGTACAAACTCTCAATAAACTAGGTATCAAAGGAACATATGCCAGAACAATAAAAGCTATTTACGACAAACCTATATGCAGGTTTGTCATATCATACTGAATGGGCAAAAATGGAAAGCATTCCCTTTGAAATCCGGCACTAAACAAGGATGCCCTCTCTCACCACTCCTATAGTATTGGAAGTTCTACCCAGAGCAATTAGGCATAAATAAATAAATGGTATTCAATTAGGAAAAGAGGAAGTCGAATTGTCTCTATATGCAGACGACATGATTGTATATTTAGAAGACCCTATCATCTCAGCCCCAAATCTCCTTAAACTGATAAGCAACTTCAGCAAAGTCTCAGGATACAAAATCAATGTGCAGAAATCACAAACATTTCTATACACCAATAATAGACTAACAGAGAGCCAAATCATGAGGAAACTCCCATTCACAATTGCTACAAAGAGAATAAAATACCTAGGAATACAACTAACAAAGGATGCAAAGGACCTCTTCAAGGAGAACTACAAACCACTGCTCAACGAAGTAAGAGAGGACACAAACAGATGGAGAAACATTCGCTGCTCATGGTTAGGAAGAATCAATATCGTGAAAATGGCCATACTGCCCAAAGTAATTTATAGATTCAACACTATCCCCATCAAGCTACCAATGACCTTTTCACAGAACTGGAAAAAACCACCTTAAACTTCACATGGTACCAAAAGAGAGCCGGCATAGCCAAGACAATCCTAAGCAAAAAGAACAAAGCCAGAGGCATCACGCTACCTGATTTCAAACTATACTACAAGCCTACAGTAATCAAAACAGCATGGTACTGGTACCAAAACAGAGATACAGACCAATGGAACAGAACAGAGGCCCTGGAGGCAATGCCACACATCTACAACCATCGGATCTTTGACAAACCTGACAAAAACAAGCAATGGAGAAAGGATTCCTGTTTAATAAATGGTGTTGGGAAAACTGGCTAGCCATGTGCAGAAAGCAGAAACTGGACCCCCTCCTAACACCTTACACTAAAAGTAATTCCAGATGGATTAAAGACTTAAACATAAGACCTAACACCATAAAAACCCTAGAAGAAAACCTAGGCAAAACCATCCAGGACATAGGCATAGGCAAGGATTTCATGACTACAACTCCAATGGGATCTAATTAAACTCCAGAGCTTCTTTATAGCAAAAGAAACAATCATTAGAGTGAAATGGCAACCAACAGAATGGGAAAAAATTTTTGCAATGTACCCGTCTGACAAAGGGCTAATATCCAGAATCTACAAAGAATGAAAACAGATTTACAAGGAAAAAACAAACCCATCCAAAAGTGGGCAAAGGATATGAACAGACACTTTTAAAAAGAAGACATATATGATGCCAACAAACATATGAAAAAATGCTCATCATCACTGGTCATTAGAGAAATGCAAATTAAAACCACATTGAGATACCACCTCACGCCAGTTAGAATGGTGATCATTAAAAAATCTGGAGACAATAGATGCTAGAGAGGATGTGGGGAAACAGGAACACTTTTACACTGTTGGTGGGAGTGTAAACTAGTTTAACCATTGTGGAAGACAGTATGGCGATTCCTCAAGGACCTAGAAATATAAATTCCATTTGACCCAGCAATCCCATTACTGAGTATATACACAACGGATTATAAATCATTCTATTATAAAGACACATGCACACGTATGTTCACAGCAGCCCTGTTTACAATAGCAAAGACCTGGAACCAACCCAAATGCCCATCGATGATTGACTGGACAAGGAAAACATGGCACATATACACCACAGAATACTATGCACCTATAAAAAATGATGAGTTTGTGTCTTTTGCAGAGACATGGATGAATCTGGAAACCATAATTCTCAGCAAACTGACACAAGAACAGAAAACAAAACACTGCACGTTATCACTCATAGGCAGGTGTTGAACAATGAGAACACATGGACACAGGGAGCGGAGCATCACACACTGTGGTCTGTTGGGTGGGACCAATGGAGGGACAGCAAGGGGGCAGGTGGGGAGGTCAGGTAGGGATAACATGGGGAGAAATGCCAGATGTAGGTGACGTGGGGATGGAAGCAGCAAACCACACTGCCATGTGTGTATCTATGCAACAATCCTACGTGATCTGCACATGTACCCCAGAACCTAAAGTACAATAAAAAGAAAATAAATATAAACAAAAAAATAAAAACAAAGAAATGACCAGAATTAGAATATAGAGATTGGAAGAAAGCTAATTAGAATTTGTGTTTCAAGGGTCTTGAATTATCCAATAAGTAGACAAAATTATTAACTTAAAACATTAACCAATTTGCTTTTGGTAATTTTAGGGTAAATACTAACAGAATAGCAAAAATAATGTGTAATTATTTTATTAATTATTTATTAATAAGCGTAATAAATTTATGAATAAATCTAGTTATTGGAAATAAATTAATAAAATATAAAACAATAGAATTTAAAAGAAGATTTAAATATAGAACAGGAAGGATAAAAGGAAAACACAAAATAACATGACAACAAATCCAAATACTTTGGTAATTACAATAAATGTAAACAGACTAACGAAAGGCTTCATTTAATTAAAAACTATCAGAGATATAAACAAATATTAATATATGCTATTTACAAGAGACTGCTAAAACAAAGATTCCAGAAAGTTTGAAAAAAAAGGGATACAAAAATGTTGACCGTAAACATATCAAAGAAAGCTGCCATAGCTATATCAATTACAAACATAACGAACTTTAAAGGAATATACTATAGAGAAAGTCATGTTCATAGTGACTCGGTCACCAAGTTAATAATTACCTAAATATATACATATTTTACACATATTTCTCCATACCTCATAATGATAAAAACAAAAGCCTTCACTAGGAGGACATATATTTAATTTTAGAATCTCAAAATGCATAAAGTAAAAATGACAGAGCTTCAAATAAAGACAGATCTATGATTAAACTGGGGGTATTTTAATGTTCTTCTGATAATAATTGAGATGAGAAGACCAAAAATGAGTACAAAATATTTGGATAACTTACTAACAACCTTGACCTAATGAAAAAAACAAAGACTATCCCATCTAATAACAATGAAGAGACTAGTATACACATGGAACAGTTTAAAAATTCAGTATATTTTGGACCATTTAAAAAAAGTGTATATAAATTTGAAAAAACTGAAATTCTTAACAGCTAAGTCTCTGCCCTTAACGTATTTATGCTAAAAAATACTGAAAAGATAATTAGAAAACGTTGTATGTTTGGAATTAATAAATATTATAAATAAATAACAAAGGAAATAATTCTAAATAATTTACAGACCAAAGAAAAAAATCATAACAAAATTTAGAAAATATTTTGAAGTGAATGATAATGAAAATACCACATTAAGGAGAATGTGGACTAAAACTACAGTGGCAATTAGAGGGATATTTACATACCTAAATGCTTATATCAGAAAAAAAGGAAAGGCTAAAAATAGCCCAAGAATTCAGTCTATTAAATTCAATAGGCTAAATAGGCTATTCAGTAGGCTAACTCCATTTCAGTAAGTTAGTGCAAAAAAAAAAAAAAAAAAACAGAACAAAGGAATAAAATTAACAGGAGACATTAATGAAATAAAAAATAAACCTTAGCCAGGCATGGTGGCGCATGCCTTAGTAATCCCAGGTACTCAGGAGTCTGAGGCAGGAAAATCACTTGAACCTGGGAGGCAGAGGTTATGGTGACCGGAGATCATGCCACCGCACTCCAGCCTAGGCAATGAGAGTAAAACTCCGCCTAAAAAAAAAAAAACCTACCACAGGGAAGCCAAATAAAGTTGGTTTTCTGTAAAGATAATAAAATTAACCAGCCTCTGATGAAACGTTTAAAGAGAAAAAGGTAGGAGACACAAATAAGCAATATCAAAAGTAAAAAGGTTTGGTTAAGGTACATAAAATATCTCCCTAAAGAGTTGGCAAGACAATAAGAAATCCCCAAACCAAAAGCTAAGTCAAATATATAATCATTTTTTGCCCTAAGAACGTTTGCTAGTAATCTCAGAGAACCTTAACAGTGGTTTTGACAGCCTCATGGTACAAAGGGGACAGAAATTAAAGCCCAGAACCAGCTCAAGACAGAGAGATACCCCGAAACATTAAGGCAAAATGCCAAAAGGCTAGACATCCTTAGGGAAGCGGTGAACCAGAAACAAAATCCTCCTCCACACTTTGTGTGAGGTTGCCTTGGTACTCAGCAGTAAAGAATAAAAAATATAAATAAAAAGTAAAGAATTGATAGGCTGTAAGCAATGGCCAGCCCTTGGGTGGATTTTCATCAGAGTGAAACAAGAAATCTCAAACAATAAATTGAAAGTGCCCTGGAGTGGTAGTGACTCTAATGCCATTAAGAAGTTACGTTCAAATTCTCTCTAGCTCAAGCTTGCCCAACCTGTGGCCCATGGGCTGCATGCGGCCCAGGTCAGCTTTCAATGTGGCCCAATGCAATTTCATTAACTTTCTCAAAACATTATGAGATTTATGCACAGACTTTTTTTTTTTTTAGTTCATCAGGTATCATTAGTGTTAGTGTATTTTATATGTAGCCTACGACAATTCTTCCAGCAATGTATGGCCTATGACAATTCTTCTTCCATTGTGACCCAGGGAAGCCAAAAAATTGCTCTAGAGAAAGACAACCTTATCAAAGGCCTCAGGAAGTTCCCACAAATAATTTTTCAGAAAATGAGAAAAATCTTAAAAGCAGCTAGAAGATAGTAGATGACAAATTACCTTCAAAGGAGCAACACTTTCCAACAGCAACAAAGAAAACCAGAAGACAACAGAATATTTTCAATAAGCTGGTAACAAACCCAGCAACCTAAAATTCTATATTCATAAAAATTTCCTTCAAGAATTAAGACAAACATATAGACATTTTGATAAAAGATAAGAGTTTATCTCCAAAAGATGTCACTAAAAAAATTCTAAATGATATGTTTTAGGCAGAAGTGATTACAGATGATTGTCTAGTATGTAAGAAAAATAAATATGTACAGTTATTTTTATGTAACAATCAAAAAAGGAAAAAAAAAAAGAGAAAAGAAAATCACTGCATTAGATGTGTTCCAAGTGCTTACAATACAGAAGGGGAAATAGTTACATAAGCACCATAATATATTACAGTAAGTGCTGTACAATACTTAGTCATACTTTAGTTATCAAGATTGAAAAATCTACACCGATTAAATGAAAATGGTATAAAGAAAGCCCAAAAAATGCCAAATAGATTTAGGAGTGCCTGTCACTTAATAGGCATAAATAATAATCAGTAAATAATGGGTTGGCAAATCAGGAGACAACATGGCACAGGAATTTAAAAAGATAAAGTCCTGCCTACTCACTTGTGAATGAGTACAATGAGAGAAAACTAAGATTAGGAACAGTGGAATAGAAGAATGCCTCTTTCTTTCTCTCCAAAGTTTTCATAAATCCACTTTTCAAAGATGAGAAGGCTGGCATATAACTGAGTAAAACTGTAAAAACAAACAAAAGCCTTTCAGAAAAGTTTCAGCTTAGCTGGGCATGGTGGTATGTGCCTGTACTCCTACCTACTTGGGAGGCTGGGGCAAAAGGATCACTGGAGTTCAGGAGCTGGGGGCTACAGTGAATTATCATCATGCCATTGTACTCCAGCCTGGGTGACAGAGCAAGACTCTGTCTCTATAAGAATAAATAAATGAATAAATGAGAATAAATTAATTAAGGTTAAGACTGGTGGCTCACATCTGTAATTGCAACACTTGGGAGGCTGAGTCAAGAGAACTGATTGAGGCCAGGAGTTCAAGACCAGCCTAGGCAACACAGTGAGACCCCTCTCTACAAGAAAAAAAAAATTAGCTGGGCATGGTGGCCATGGTGGCATGGGCCAGTGGTCCCAGTTACTCAGGAAGCTGAGGTCACTTGAGCCCAGGAGTTTGAGGCTGTAGTAAACCATGATCACACCACTGCACTCCAGCCTGGGCAAGAGCAAGGCCCTGTCTCACAAACAAACAAACAAACAAACAAATATATAAAGTGTCAGGAATGTTCAAACTGAAGTTTTAAAAAACTTAAAGATGAGAATACAACTCCTTTTAAAAGTCATGCTCATGGCAAGAAAATTAACAAAGAGAATTCAAGTCTGTAACTCAGAATAATATAATATTAATAAATGACAGAGAGAATGCAGAATGTCCTCTTCCACTAGCATCTGGTAAATACACACACACACACACACACACACACACACACACACACACACACAATAAGAAACTTTAAATAGGAGTGTACAAACCTAAAGAAAGTACAGAAGTCCAAGATAAACCTCTTGGCAAGAGTAACAGAACGCCACAGACACATTGAACAAGCTCAAGTTGAGAAAATAGTTACAGGACTGGAGATGAGAAAACAAGTTGGATTTTTAAAGATGGCTATCTGTGGGGAATATTCCTTACAAGCCAGTAAGTTTGCTTACTTTCCTCAGGAAAGTAACATAAAGGATTATTAAAGTTTGGAAGTATTTAGATAATAAAGCTTGTTCTAAAATCAAAAACAAAATTAGTAATAAGATCATGTCAAGATAACCCCTTTTCACTTTCTGATTATTAGATCGGCAATAATATATGACAAACCTACATGGCAACGTTAATGATACTTTTTTGTGAAAACAGAAAATTCTGAATTTTTGGTGAGATTTTTAACTGGATGAACTGTATCCAATAAAGTATTGTTGAATGAGTAAATGCTAACCTGGAATAAGGATTCCAATATTATACCTATCACGAGATGTACCCATACATCTCTTGACAATTTCATAATTATTTTCAATTATACAAAAAAGCTAGAAGGATTTGGAATCTAATCAATCATGTTTTATATTAAGACACTGTAAACATAGATATGGTCTAGGGCAAGTGATTTAATCTCACTAGATCTATTTCCTCATCTAATAAGTGGACAAAATCAGTGACACTCAAACTTTCTGGCAGTCATTCATATTAATAATAAGAAAAATGATCCAGTGCAACTAACATGTATGTGTTTGTGTATGTAACTAAAACAAAAGTTTCATAAAATAGCATGCCCTTATAACATAATGTGCCCAATATTTTCTAGTGTATTTCATTATTTTTCATGTAAGTTACAACCCCAGATTGATATAATAACCAAAAATGGGACATGAATAGAGGTTTTGTATATTTTTCTGAAAATGCGTCTTGCTCTGTTGCTCAGGCTGAAGTGCAGTAACCCAATCACAGCTTACTAGAGCCTCAATCTCCCTGACTCAAGTGGCCCTTCTGCCTCAGCCTCCTGAATACAGAAACTAGTGCGCATCACCGAAATTGGCTAATTTTTAAAATCATTTTCTTAGTAGAGATGAAGTCTCACTGTGTTGCCCAGGCTGGTCTTAGACTCACGGCCTCAAGCAATCCTCCTCCTTCAGCCTCCCAAAGTGTTGAGATTACAGGCATGAGTCACCATGCCTGGTCATAATAGAGGTTTGAAAAAATAATGGACAAGGCTTCTGAAGTCATCTATATATAGCTCTAAAATTTAATAAATCGTTCTCTAAGTCAGATATCAAACAAAATGCATGACATCAAACCAGTAGGTAATATATATCAACATACATAGTAATGATGATCTCACAATGACAGAACTCAGATTTACACCAAACAGCTGAACACTGGATTGAAAACAAAATGAATCTACAGAGGTAAGGCTCTGTATTTCGGTTCAGAAATCCTCTCAACAGAGCCTGGCTGCAAGTCAAATGAAAAAGACCTGCAGGCATTAGTTAACTTCAAGCCTATTATGTGACATCAATGTAATCTACCAATTTATTATATGTCTATAAATAATACTAAGTTTTTAATAAATATGTGTGGTATAAATATTTTGGTGCTATGCAGATCACAGGTAATCTGAGGAGATCAAATTTAATCTGGATCCGAGTGATCAGTTGCAGTCCCCATCCGTTTTATTAGTGGGTAAATGCTGAAACCAGGAGCTGAACCCAGGTCTTTCTGAAGAGAAACTATGATCTTTTAACTCTTTTAAAAAAAATGTAACATAAAACAACAAAACACTGATATTATATGCATTGATATTAATATACATTTTACTGAGTATAATTTCCCAGATACAGTATGCTACGTATTTTTATCTCATTTAATACTCAAATAATTCTATGAAATAGGTAGTGCTATGGTTTGAAGGTGTTCCCCAAAATGCACATGTTAGAAACTTAATCTCCAATGCAACCAATGTTCAGAAGTGGGACCTTTAAGAGGTGATGAGGCCAGGAGGGCTTTATCTCATTAATGCCATTGTCACAGGAGTGGGTTCCTCATGTAAGGACAAGCTCAGCCTCCTATTGCTCTCTCTCGCCCTCTCTTTGCTCTTCTGCCATGGGATGATGGAGCAAGAAGGCCCTATCAAATACCAGCCCTTCCATCTTGGACTTTGCGTCTCGAAACCCATGAAGAATAAATTTTTGTTCATTAAAAATTTGTGATACGATATTATAGCAGCACACAACAGAGTAAGACAATATTATCTCCATTTAAAAATAAAGAAACAATCTCAGAAAAGTTAAATATCCTATCCAGGTCACACATGTTATTAGTGGGTAAATGCTAAAACCAGTAGCTGAACCCAGGTCTTTCTGAAGAGAAACTATGACCTTTTAACTCTTCTTTTTTAAAATTTATTTTTCTTTACTGAGATTCCCAAAAGCTAGAAGTCTGTGTTTATTAAGCCTTCTATTTCTTATTAAACTCTTGTTCTTCATTGAAGCATCTATGGCTATAATGAATATTTAACATATATGTGGATCAATAAATTCAGGTAAATTAATAGAAAATCTATTAAAATGTTTAAGAAAATATAAACATATTTTAAATAATAATGATTGTTTTCTACCACAATATTTTGCCAGAGTCTGCTTACCTTACTTAGTGATGGCTAAGCACTCAGAAGTTAATTCAGTGAACCCTAAAAAAGCTGACAGCTGAATGAATGCTTGAATTCAGCAAACGGTGACAAACTGATTCCTAATACATTCTTTTTTTTTTTTTTTTTTTTGAGACAAAGTCTCACTGTGTCATCCAGGCTGCAGTGTACAGGGCAATGATGTGATCTTGGCTCACTGCAACCTCTCCCTCCCAGGTTCAAGTGATTCTCCTGCCACAGCCTCCCAAGTAGCTGGGATTACAGGCGTCCACCTGGCTAATTTTTTTTTTTTCTTTTTAATAGAGCCAGCGTTTCACCATGTTGGCCAGGCTTCTCTTGAACTCCTGATCTCAAGTGATCTGACTGCCTCAGCCTCCCAAAGTGCTGGGAATCACAGGTGTGAACCACTGTGCCTGGCCCCTAATACATTTTTTAGTGGCATTTGGACTTGTAAAGTATTTCTTCAAATTCTATTTCTATACATAAAAATACATATTTTTTGTTACTATATCCACAAGCATACCAATTTCTCTAAACAAGTGATCAAAATTATCAAGTGCTGGGAAAGAGTTAAACTTGACCATTACGGTTCAATCTTTAGAAGTCCTATTATCTACCAGGCGTAATGGTGTACTCCTTGTAGTCCCAGCTACGTGGGAGGCTGAGGCATGAGAATTGCCTGAGCCCTGGAAGTGGAGGCTGCAGTTAGCCAAGGCTGTACCACTATACTCCAGCCTGGACAACACAGCAAGACCTTGTCTCAAAAAAAAAAAAAAAAAAAAAAAAAAAAAAAAAAAAAAAAAAGAAAAGAAAAAAGTAAAGTAAAGAAATCCTCTTATCTTATCCTCAATATTAAAAATCTTATTTTGGCCCGATTCAAGAAACTAAAAAGTCACAGAAGTAACTTTTTATTGGCATCGTATTGTGAAGAAATGTTTTCATCTCATTCTATATTTCAAAAACTTACATAAGCATCTTTTGTCTCCATAACGTACATCAATCGGAAAGTAAAGTCTTGACTCAAGATCTTTTCAGGAAGATAAAACAATTTTCACTTGATTATTATAGTTTTAATTATATTCATAATTTGTACAATTACATTCAATAATTAATCATGATTAGGAAGCAAAATGTTGACTACAAAACCTTTTTTCTGAATAAAACAATGTCAGCAATTACAAGTTATTTTATTCTATTATCACTTATAACATAGTCTTTCCTTGATGCTCCAAGCTAGTACTATGTCAGCACTGACATAATACATGTTTTTCAGTTTAAAAAGTCATTAAACTAAAAATTCCTTCTCCTGGTTTTTCTGTGATAAAATAGTAAGTTATCTTGCAGATCTCCCTCATACATACACCACCGAAGTACAAATACCTCAGTTCTATAATGCACATTGGTGGATGCATTCAAATGTAATGCAAATACATATTCAAGCCAGTATTTAACAGTACTGACTCTTGTATACCATGTATACCACATTGTATACCATGAATATAGGATTATCTGTAGCATCATATGAAAAAAGAATATTGCTAAATAGTTTATTCTGTCCCTTCTTCCAGAATAGTCCAGTCAATAGATTCACAAGTGAATCTTAGGCTTTTTGGCAACATTTCCCCACTTCCTAAAAAATTCGTTAGTGATTAAATTTTTCTCAATTTAAAACTTGACTATCATTTGTTTCTCGGACATTTCCTATACTAGGATATTGTGTATATAAGGCAGTATTTGATTTTAAACAAAATTTTATTTATTTTTAAGTTAAAAATATGTGTTTCAAGGTGTTCTCATTATTTCCCAGTTTGTGAAACCAATTTTAGAAACAAACTGTGCCAGCAGTGAGGAAGATCTTGGATTATGAAGACTCAGGAGACCAGGTGGGAATCTTAAAGTAATATTCTAAGCAAGATATGCAGTGTACACAAATGGGACAGATTTAAGGCTATTTTGGAGGTGGAAACCAATAGGATTTTTACATCCAAGAAGAGGAAGAAACTTCAAAACTGGTACTAAGGTTCTAGATTGGGAGCTGAGAGGATATGCTATTAATTAAAAAATAAATTTGGTTTTAAATATCCTTAATTGAGTTGTCAATTACCTGACAAATATACAAAAAGGACTGGAACTCAGAATTAGGGATTTCTAATCTACAAGTTCTTCCCTTTTGCTTCCCTGTCTCACCACTTAAGGCTATGTTTGGAGAAAGTTTTTCCATGCTGGCATGGAGATTAAAAAGAAAGAAAATGTAACAGGCTAGAGGGCATATACATTAGAGGGTAATCTAGGCCATATGATGAATGCAATACATAACAGGCTGGGTCATAGTTCCTAATCAGGGCTCATTATATCCATACTGGGGTTGGAGGTGGACAAGGGTTTGCAAAACAAACCTCCTAAACACCACCCTGGATATTACTTCTTTGATAGATCTGGGGTAGAAACTGAGAGTGTACTTATTTCTTTTAAGTTCCCTGAATGGACTGACTCAAAGAAGGTTATAAGAGAACTTTCTGGAATGATAGAAATATTCTATTATGACCATGATGGCAGTTACCTAGGCATATCAATTTATCATAAGTAGTCAAATTGTCACTTAGGATGGGTGCATTTTACCATATGTATATTTTTCCACAATTAAAAATAAGTTCCTTGGCTGATTCTATTGTGTACTTCTGTTGAGAACTCCTTGAAAAGAGAGTAGCAAAAGAACTTGAAACCTAAATTCTCCTGCAACATGGAGGACTGGCTACAACTAGCCCTTCTTAGCCTAAGCCATACTATCAATAGCTATGCTCCCTTAGAAGGACTGGATCTCCGTAGAATAGGGAGCAAAGGATTAGAAATGCCTAATTCACCAGTAGGACATAGCATTATCATCTGGATATAGAAATTAATAAATATGAATGCCAAACCATGTGAACTTTGTCATGTAATGGACAGTGAGATCTGGGTGGAAAGAGGGTTGTACTTGCTAAACAATACTGACACTATGGCCTTTCTGAATCGCTACAACCTTCTCAAAAGCAATATGACCAAAGATATCAAAATTTATTTATGTTTATTTTATTTATTTATTTTTTAAATTTTATTGCATTTTAGGTTTTGGGGTACATGTGAAGAACATGCAAGATTTATTTTTTAAGTTTTATTTTAATTGATAATAACTATATATTTATGGGATACAATATGATGTCTCATTACATGTATACATTGTAGAATGGTCATATCAGGCTAATCAACATTTTCATCACCTGAAATATTTATCATTTCACTGTGGTGACAACAACTGAAATCCTCTTTTAGCTATTTTAAAATATATAATACATCATTATTACCTATAGTCACCACACTGTACCACAGATCACCAGAGCTTATTCTTCCTAACTGAAACTTTGTACTCTCTCTTCAATGTCTTGTCTATCCCCATAAGTATCCCCTTTCTTCATCTAGCCACCTCTACTTGCCCGACTTTCCCAACTCCACCTCACTCCCTGACTCCGACCCTCTGGTACCACCACTCTACTTTCTACTTCTATGAGTATAATACATTTCATATATAAGTGAAATTGTATAGTATTTGTCTCTCTGTGCCTAGTTTATTTCACTTAGCATAATGTCTCTAGGTATCTCCACGTCACAAATGACAAAATTTTCTGTTTTTTAAAGGCTGAATAGTATTCCACCATGTATCTACAGCACATTTAAAAATCCATTTGACCACTGATGGGCACTTTGGTTGTTTCCATACAAATAAAATTTAAAATGCATATGCTCTATGGCAAACAATGTGTGTGCCCGTTTAAAAGCTACTCTCCTACCACTTTTCTTGCTAAAAGAATCCTCATTTTGTTTACATTTGGGAAACGGTAGCTGCTCTGGCCTCAACACGTACCAAAAATCTTATTCAAAAATTAAAACAAATCATAGATTTACACATAAAATGTAAAACTATAAAAGTTTCAGAAGAAAATGGAGGAGAAATCTTTGTGACTTTGGATTAGGCAGAGTGATCAGTATGGCATCAAAACAGAATTCATAAAAGAAAAAAATAAAAAGAATTTTGTCAAAATGTTTTAAAACTGTTCTGTGAAAGATACTATTTAAAGAATGAAACAGTAACTTACTGAGTGGGAGAAACTATTTGCAAATCACATATCACATGACATATTTCTCATTGTAATAAGTATGTAGTGGCAGCTTTTGCATTTTGCTATTTGTTCTAATGTACTTATTTTCTATCTATATGTCTTTGGTGAAGTGTGCTATTCTAATCTTTTGCTCATACAAAGCAAGTAGCTTTTACTCATATTGTATAAGAGGCTTTTAAATGGGCACACACAGTATATGCATTTCAAGTTTTATTTGTATAGAAACAACCGAAGCATCCATCAGTGGCCAAATGGATTTTTAAATGTGTTGTAGATACATTTAAAAAGCAGAAAATTCTGTCATGTATGATGTGGATGCATGTAGAGACATTATGCTATGTGAAATAAACTAGGCAAAGAGAGACAATATCCAGAATACATAAAGAACTCTCAAAACTCAGTAATAATAATCAACCCAATAAAAAATGCGTAAAAGATTAGAACAACACACTTCACCAAAGATATGCAGATGGAAAATAAGTACATTAAAACAGACAACAAAATGCAAATTTAAACCACAATGAGATGCCACTACATTCTTATTAGAATGAAAAAGAACAAACCTGACAAGCCAAATGTTGACAAGGATGAGGAGCAGCTGGCCTCATACACTGTTATTGAGAATGCAAAATGGTATAGCCACTTTGGAAAACAGTTTGGCAGTTTTCAATAAAGTTAAAACAGAAGACAAAAATCAAACAGTAAAATGGCATAAAAAGATTAAAAATGAAAACCCAAAGTTTACCATTACAGAATAAATTAGAAATAGGAATGGGCAGAATCCATACAATATCACCAAATAACTATGACATGTAGGAGATCACAATAATTTGAAAGAAAAACAGTGAAATGATGGAAACCACAAAAAGACAGGAGAGTCAAAACCAATCCAATTTAATTAGTAAACTTGAAACAGTAAACACAACAAATGGAATAGAAAAAGTATTCAAAAATATGTTAGAAGAAAAATGCCCCTGAAACAGAGAACTGTCAATGGAAGAGAAAACTTCCAAGAAAAAATTGATAGAGAAGAATTGACACTGAGGCATATCCTGACTAGACTACTGAAAACGTTAAAAATAAAAAGAGAACTATTCAGGAAACTAGGTAGAAAAAGCAAATCATTTAAGTGTGCAGTGTAAGTTAGGATTGGGTCTGGTTAAGGAAGACTATCAAATAGCAACGGCTTAAACAGAAGTTTATATCTCTTTTACAAGTCTGGAGTTTGGCAATCCAGGGCTACTATGGCAACTCCATGAAATGTTTAGAGACCAGAATCCTTCACTGCTCTAGCATCCCCAGAGTGTAGCTTTTGTTTTCATAGTCCAATGTGGCTGCCAGAGTTCTGATTGCCACATTCCTTTTCCAGATAGCAAGACAAATGAACTTGAGGGCCATGTGCAGTGACTTAACACCTGTAATTTCAGCACTTTGGGCAACTGTGGTGGGAGGTTCATTTGAGGCCAGGAGTTCAAGACCAGCCTGGGCAACACAGTGAGATCCTGTCTCTACAAAAAAATTGAAGACAATTAACCAAGTGCGGTGGGGTGGTGCACACCTGTAATCCCAGCTACTCGCTCCTCAAGAGGCTGAAGCAGAGGATTACTTGAGCCTACTACACTCCAGCCTGGGTGACAAAGTGAGACTCTGTCTCAAAAAAAAAAAAAAGGAAGAAGTTGAAGTAAGGCAGCAAGTACCCTCCCTTTTTTTTTTTTTTTTTTTTTTTTA